>NW_007734862.1:68677-69615 GCF_000696425.1 Galeopterus variegatus
CTCAGAAGGAAGGATATTATTACTTACAGTACTTTGTACCTCCTTAACCTACATCAAGACCCTTTTGGAGCAATCAAGGGTCAAATTCATTTTCTCTTTGTTCTCACTATGTCCCTCTAGGTATAGATTCAAGTCTATTAAAATAGATCTTCCATTTTCTTGTTCTTGTGCTGTGATTCAAAATGTGCCAGCTATTAATTTTTAAAGCATTGGGAAAACACATAAGACTCCCTGACTCTCCTTTTTGTCCCTGCAGGATTCTTATAAATGCATTCTTTGCACATGTAGAGGCCCGTCATCTTACTTGGAGTTGAATGCTTCATTATGGAAAGACTCAAGTTCCCCCAAATTACACTTGGGTGGAAACTAATTTAAATGGAAAATCTCCTTAGCTACTTTAATGTAAGGGAGTACCAAGTGTATGTCAGAAATGGGATGCTCGCTAACAGACAGCAAATACAATATGTAAATAGGCAGAGATGAAAGGATTAGTTGCTAAGACTTAAAATATCAGATTTAAGTAGTTTTCATTGATTTTTCTCTCAAAGGCAAAACATCTATTTTCTATTATTGCCCTAGAAGATAAAGTAGTCTTTTGTATGTGTCCTTATCTTTTATATGTGACATTTTTTAAAAATGCTTCAACATTAATTTAACAATCATTCAGTCCCTAGTCTCTGGCAAGCACCCTGCCACACATAGGCATACACACGTTAAAATCACATATCACATGGTTTCTAACAAGATCTTGATATAGGTCTTAGTTTGGGCCTATATTAGGAGAATCATGACTTCAATATACATAAAAAAATATTATAGTAATGTCATGCACATTTCTGAAATAGTGGACAAAAGTGGACAAAGCACTGAAATAGTAAATAAGAAATAGGGTTCTAATAGCAATTTTGCAATAAAATAACTACGGGATTATAGGAATG
>NW_007734862.1:69747-74541 GCF_000696425.1 Galeopterus variegatus
AGTGGACAAAGCACTGAAATAGTAAATAAGAAATAGGGTTCTAATAGCAATTTTGCAATAAAATAACTACGGGATTATAGGAATGCCTTGAATTAGCATAATAATAGCAACAGTAAAATTAATAGTTACCGTGAAGGTAGGAGAAATGGTAGAAATAACAGATGTAGTAAGCGCTTATACATCTTAGCCATTAACAAATAATAAGCCCTGTAATAAGGGCTTTACTTAAATCAACACATTTGGTTTTCATAATAACACCATCAGGTGGATACTACTCTTATCCCCATTTTGCAGATGAGGACACTGAATATGAGAGGTTTAACAAATTTCCCATGGTTCCCCAGCTAATTCTAATTCCCATGGAATTTAGAAACAGGCAGAACTGGGTGGACCTTAATGTTTATCACATCTTGTTGAGTAAACATTGAAGTGACTTATGGTCTTAGCACCATTTTTTGTTCAGGGACAGATAACAAATATTTTAGACT
Source organism: Galeopterus variegatus (assembly GCF_000696425.1). NCBI lineage: Eukaryota > Metazoa > Chordata > Mammalia > Dermoptera > Cynocephalidae > Galeopterus > Galeopterus variegatus. Next base: position 70,236 of record NW_007734862.1, read on the forward strand.
TTATGGGTCATTTGGCCTTTATTGCAATTACTCCGTTCTGCCATTTTATAATGATAACAGCCATGTACAGTAAGTACAATCTTATTGCCCCAAACAGGCTGACACTCTACTTCAGAAGTTTTTGTCTGAAAATGGCGATGATCCTACATTTTGGAATGGTTGTGATTGTTTTAAATAAACATGCAAAGACTGTAGTATGATGGACATTGATATTCAATACATGTAAGCTGTATTATTTTTTAATTACTATCTTTATTATTTAGTAATTTCTCTTTTTTAAGTCACAAAATGAAGATAATTCCTATAGATCAGCCTTTCAATAAAAAGTTTACCAAAAACAGACAATGCAAATATCCTTTCTAAGTATAATGCTGAATGTGTGTGTGTTTGTGTGTGTGTAAAAGATTCTGCTGTAGAATGATAGATTAATTTATTCACATTTTTAGAGAACTTACCATGCATAGAATCTGCTAGGTGCTGGAAATACAAAGATCATATCAACACAGACTCTAATCTTGTCAAGTTAAATTCTAATAGGGAAGCTGACTTGTACATAAATAGCTATCCAAAACTGTAAAGAGCATTTTTTATTAATATCACTATAATAGTTATACATTGTATTATAAGAATTGATTTTCTTGTCCAATCCCTCCATTATCAGCTTATGATTTCACTGAGGCCTGGGATGGCCCGTGTTAGTGTTTACTAAAGATCCTTACTCATGCAGTATTGATGTGAGAATGAATAAAGAATACAGATAACGTATTAAGTCATGTGAGATCCAAGATAAAGAGATAACTTCCAAGTTAAGTGATCCAAGAAAATTTAAATCATTCAGCAAATTTTATTAAACATCTACTCTATGCTCAATGTAGGAGGTGGTTTATAACAGTTAAGAGCAGGGGAATTTGAGTGAGTTCAGCCTGCACAGCAACCTTCTCATTGTAACCCTGGGTAAAACTAAATGCACTCTGCCTTATTTTCCTGTGCCATAAATAAAGAAAATCATACTCACTTCATAAAATTGCTGTGAGGATTGCATAAGATAATTATATCTAAAGAGTCGATATCATGCCCAGCACATAAAATAATAATAGCTAAGATAATAATGATGCTGAAGATTTTGATAATGATTATGATGATTGGTAACACTTGGAACAAGATCGGCAGAAGTAACAATCAATAACAGTGGGTTAAACAACTATAGGTTTATTTTTCTTACACAACAAAAATTCCAGATTTAGGCTATTGCTGGCATTAATTCAACAGTTCTGCAATGTTTTCAGTGATGAATGGAATGTTTGTGTCCCCCCCAAATTCCCAATACCAATGATGGTATTTGGAGGTGGAACTTTTGGGAAGTAAATAGTTTTAGATGTGGTCATGGGGGAGAAGGCTCCATCACAAGATTAATTTCCTTATAAAAAGAAGAAGAGACGTGAAATCTGTTTCTGTGTGTACACACACCGAGGAAAGGCCATGTGATCACATAACCAGGACCTCACCAAGACTCCAACCATGCTGGCACCCGTACCTCAGATTTCCAATCTCAGAACCACGAGAAACAAATGTTATTTAGGCCATCCAGTTTATGATCATTTGTTACAGCAGGCAGAACTTACTAAGACAGAAACTCAGGCTCTTTCTATCATTCCCCTCTGCCATATTTTAGCCTAGAGCTACTCGGTATATGGTCCACGGGCCAGGAGATTGTTAGAAATGTAAATTTACTGGTAACACCCTAACCTACTGAATCGGAACCCAGATGTTTTTCTTGTGCGTGTTAGTGTTTGAGAACCACAGATTTAGCCTGTGTTTTCATCCTCAAACTTGTTCTTTTACAGCAGCAAGTTGGCATCTGTGGTTTCAAGTATCCTCCCCATGCTGAAGGCAAGTAGAGAAGAGGAAAGACTCCATTCAGAACGTTTGTGTGTTTGTGTGTGTGTGGAATGTGTCTGGAAAACAGTAAGGAATTAGATAAAATGGAAACTACTTGAAAGGTAGTTATTGGAGTTTCAACAGGGAAAAATAGATAAAAGATTGTGATGTGACTCAAATATGAGGCTAAAGAGTTCAGTTACTAATAATTAGAGGGTAAAGACAGGGTCACAATTGTATTTCTGGAAAATAAGTGTAGCAGCTTTTTTTTTTTTTTCTGTTTTGTCTTTTTTACTGACCGGTAACGGGATCGCAACCCTCGGTGTCACACCCGTACCGGGACCAACAACGGGATCACAACCCTCGGTGTTGTGCCCACACTGTGCTCAGCCAGTGAGCGGGAACTGGTCTCGACAAGGGATCCGAACCCTCAGCGGGAGCGCTGCCGCGCTCCCAAGCAGTGCACTCTTCCAGTGCAGGGATCGCAACCCTCGGTGTTGTGCCCACACTGTGCTCAGCCAGTGAGCGGGAACTGGTCTCGACAAGGGATCCGAACCCTGAGCGGGAGCGCTGCCGCACTCCCAAGCAGTGCACTCTTCCAGTGCGCCACCGGGCCGGCCCAGGTGTAGCAGCTTTTAAGAAACACTGTTGTAAAACCAGTTTCACTTAGTTTGGCCTCATGAGTGAGCCTCTCTAAGTGGGCTGGGGCAGGTGTTTCTTGCAGCTACTCCCAATGTGCCTAGTTTCCATTTTCCCTGAATTAGATATTATTAATAACCACTACCACCATGAGCAGACAAACAACTTTTTAATGTCGTTTAGCACTGTTGAGATGAATTTTACAGTTTAAAAACAGACTAATATTTTAGAGTGACAAAAAGAAAATAAATATAAAAAGTATAAATGTAACCACATAATATGGATTAAAAGATATAGCTTGCTGTCTCATTTATTGCTAGCTTAGAAAGAGGTCCTCTTTAGATTTATCACCCTTGATTTTACTAAAAAAAAAAACTCAAAACTTTAGAAGTCCAAGAGATCCTTTTCCCATAGGCTTGGCCCACCTTCAAAATTCCTGTATGTTAGATAATGAGAAACTCAAGAGTAACACAATAATTTTATCCTGAATATTAATGCCATTGGCACAAGTTATATTCTGCTGCTAATATTATTCATGTTTTCATTTTTATATGGATATTAATAGTGCCATATTTATCATAAATTCAATTTCCATATGTGTGTGTATGTGTGTGTGTGAGAGAGAGAGATAAGAAACAAACTATCTTCCATATTGTTGCTATTTTTAAAAGTTTATTATAAAATATTTCAAATATGTGGAAAAGTTCAGCTCTTTAATGAATTTTAATACTTTACCATTTTTGTTTCAGATGCTATTAACAATTGAAACAATACCATAGCCCCCTTTGTACACTTTACCCATTCTATCTTGCCCTTCCTTGCAAACTAACTTGTTACACAACTCTCATTCTTATTCGAGTCTATCTAAATATCATTTTCTATATTTGGCTCCCAGGGTGTCATCTATGTAAACGGTGTCTCCAAGAGTTGCTCAAAACAGGTGAAGGTATTTCAGGTCCATGCTTATGCCAGTGTTCATTCAAAATGGATACTATTGTTTTGCTCATATGTAAACTTTAAATAAATGGCAGTATACTGTTTGTATCATCCAGTGTATTTGTTAGCATACAGTAGGCTGCTAAAAAATAGACTCAGTGTTTCAGTGGTTAAACAGTCTTTATTTCAGACTTGCATAGTGGTCATGGTCACAGAAAGGGGTTCATCTCAGTAGGATGTTTCTCCTCCATGGGTTTAGTCAGACACCCAGCATGACAGTGGTCCTGTCACTTTCTCTATTAGTTTTCTACGGCTCCATAACAAACTTCCACAAACTTAGTGGCTTAGAATAACACCTGCTTATTAGCTCACAGTTCTGTAGGTGAAAAGTGCAGGAACAGCATGGCTGGGTTCTCTGCTCTCTCTTCCAATGAGAAAACCAAGGTGTGGGTCAGGCTGTGTTCTTTTCTGGGAACACTGGGGATTTTGCTTCCATGCTCATGCAGGTTGATGGCAGAATTCATTTTCATGCTGAGTTACTGAGACCCAAGATTCCTTGCTGGTTGTCAGCCAGATCTGCTATCAGCTCATAGAAGCCACCTTCATCTCTTGTCTCCATCTTCAAAGCCAGCAACATATAATATCCCTCAGGTCAAATTCCTCTCAAACTTCAAATCCCCAGGAAGAACCCAGTTCTTTTGTTTATTATTATTATTATGAATATTCATGGGCTACAAAGCTAATTGTCACCCCTCGTGCCCATGATGGAAGGGCCAGAACCACACCAGGAGCATACCTATCACCAAAAATTACTTTTGTACCCCATGTCCCCCACCCAACCGTCCCCCAACCT
>NW_007734862.1:74640-77376 GCF_000696425.1 Galeopterus variegatus
CCTCCCCCTTCCCCCCCACTCCACTTTGTAGCCCTAGGAATGTTCCCTCCCTCTGTAAGACCAATGCAAGACTTTGGTTTTTCTATCCTTCCTTCTTTCCCTCTTAGCTCCATCAATGGATGATTGGATAAGGAAACTTTGGTATACATGCACTATGGAATACTACTCTGCCATAGAAAAGAATGAAATAATTCCATTTGCAACAACATGGATGAACCCAGAGAAACTTATGTTAAGTGAAGTAAGCAAAGCACGTAAGAATAAATACTGCATGTGCTCACTCATATGTGGGAACCCAGTTCTTTTTAAAGTCTCACCTAGTTAAGTCAGACTGACCAAAGATAATCTCCCTACCTTAAGATCAACTGATTCGAGGCCTTAATTACACTTGCAAAATCCCTTCACAGGAGCACATATACTGGTGTTTGATTGAATAACTGGTTCTACACCAAGGGGCAGGGGATCTTGTGAGATATCTTGGAATTATACATATGGTATTTTCCATGTATGGTTTTCAAAGTTGTCCTACGTATCAACAATCTAGTCAGCCTAGAATGGGGAAAAAAAGTATAGAGGATAATTTATAAGATTTGTTTGTAGGCTAAAGCTGGAAGTAGCCCATTTCACTTCTGTTTATATTCTACTGGAGGGAAATTAGTCATGTGTTTCAACTAACTTCAAGGGCAGCTGGAATGTGTTTTCTGACATTGTATATGAAAAGAGAAGCCAGATCCTGGTGTATAGCTAGTAGTTTCCACACTCTTCATGAATTATTTTTTTAATGAATTAGGAAATTTCTATGCCTAGAGAAAGCAAAAGTTGTACTGAAGTTAAAATAAAATAATATACTAATTGATTCTGAATTAAATAATATTTGCTTGTCAAAATTATGTTAACACCAATTTATTGATTTACTTGAGTATTTTAAACCATATTATTAACTACAATCAGAGAAAGAATATCATGCTAAAATAAATGTCAAAACGTCACAACAATCAATCTTATTTTTATTTATTTTTTAAATTTATTATTAGCATATTCATTCTTACAAATCATGTTACTTCTTTATGCTCTTTACCCAACCTATCTCTTCCAAACCTCTTCATAAATTTGAGGTTTTCTCTCTCATTCTCTCTCTCTCTCTCTCTCTCTCTCTCTCTCTCTCTCTTTCAAGTTTACCTTTCTAGGTCTAGTGATTTTGTGGTTATGTCCACAAACTCACAAAACCCACTGTCACTACTGTTGACACATAAATTTTATATGCGACTCTGGGGGGCAGAAATTAATTAGAAGACAACTTGTGTCAGGATCTGTTCAGAAGCTCTGTCTCTAACCTCTGCCTTTATAGGTAGAAATCTTCATATAAGCTGCAACCGCAGGCAATCGTTGACAGGGACCTCCCACTGCATTCCCTGCTTTAAGCACTTGTACTGACTCTGACTCAAGCCCCCCACTTTGTGCCAGTCATTTTTCTTTTTCTATTTTTTTGTTTGTTTGTTTGTTTTGTTTTTTGGTAATTCCTCTAGGAGTGAAACTCACAGCCCCAGGATCCTTTACTTGTTTTGGGATTCTGATGCCACCAAAATTATAGTTTCACTTCTAATCACAGTTTTATTTCCATGTACTTTTTGGTCCATGGACATATTTATCTTAATTTTAAATGTTCTCTTTTTGTGTTTTAACTATCATTGGTTTATGTTAGAAAAGAGCTAAAGACTCACCAGTAAATTCACAAATGCCATCTTCATCAAATATATATGAATAATGGTTTTAATTTGAATCCTGTGGATCTGTTTATATTGCTTATTATTTCTCCTATTATTTGCTTCATGTTTCTCTTTCCTTGCCATTCTCAGTTTATAGGTACATCACTTCCACCTCTACCTCTGTTGTCATGTGGCATTCTCCCTGTGTGTGTCTGTGTCTCTTCTCTTCTTATAAAGACATCAGTCATATTGGATTAAGGCCTTCCCAAATCATGTATGACCTCATCTTAACTTGATTACATCTGCAAAGACCTTATTTCCAAATAATGTCATACATATAGGTACTGGGAATAAGGATTTTAACGTATTTTTGAGGGGGACATAATTCTACTCACAAAACTTGTATCTTGTTATTTTGGTTGAATGACAGAAATTTTATTAGAAGACTGTAAGAATAATTTGAGACCTAGGGTGTTATTACCTTCCTCCAGAGCAGATTTAATCTTCTTTTGGAAAATGGCTAAGAATATAAGCAATGAAGGATCAGCTTAATACAATTTCAGTGTTTGAGACCATTTGAAACTGGCCTTTAGTTGCTGTCAGGGCTGATCTACTTTACGGTCCATACTTACTCAAAAATGTAACCATTTCTAGCTGAAATCCAAGATGTGAGAATTGCACTAGCCCTCCAATCCAAGCTTGGTGGGTCCAGGGCTCCAGTTTTGTATGCATATCCTGAGATTCCCCCCAAAATCCTGTTCAGCATCTTATGTTCTCATTTCTTTTGGAGTCATCAGTTACCCCTAGGGGAGAAATCTAAAATGCAGGTCTCACCTCTTTGGGATTCTCACTTGGATCCTAATTTGTGACTACTTTTTTGATTTTCTCATATATTTAACCATATTTTTAAAATGTATTTTGTCTAATCTATCACTATTTTTTAGATAAAAGGATGATTGATCCAAATTACTAGGTCTGTCAATATTCTGTATATATTTCTTTTTTTTTTTTTTTTTTTTTTCTTTTTTTG
>NW_007734862.1:79241-83250 GCF_000696425.1 Galeopterus variegatus
CACCCGTACCTCGCTCAGCCAGTGAGCGGCCAGTCTGTATGTGGGATCCGAACCCTCGGCGGGAGCGGTGCGCCACCCGGCCGGCCCCTACAGCTGAATTCTTGACTTTTAAAAATAGTGACAGACAATGTTTATTGTTGGTTTAAGTTATTAAGATTTGCAGCAATTTGTTATGTAGCAACAGAGAATTAACACAAAGGCTAAATTATAAGGGAAATAAGAGGAATAAACAAGACGATTGTGCCACAGAAGACACAGAAGGAGTAAAGGAAGAAAAATTGAAAAATCCCTGAGCAATAAGGAAATAAAATTTCGAAAAGTGACAAATATGAAAGAGAGGAAAGTTCTAACTTATAGATCATAGGAATCTGAAAAAGAAAATTAAAGTAAGATAACAAAACAAATACGAAATTGTAATTCAAGAAAAGATTTATTACGTTAAAAAGGACTTGAGATTCCATATCAAAAGTGGGTGCTATATAACCTAGAATGACCAACATCAAATATAACATAGCAAAATTATTGAACTTTAAAAAAAGAATATAAAACCTCCAAAATATCTAAGCAAAAAAAAAAGTCAGCTATAAAAAATAAAATTATATAGCAATACTGTTAATCTGAAGAAAAAAAGAATATAATACTTCAGATACTAAAAGATATTAAGGAGAGAAAATATGAGTCAAAGACTTAATATCCAGGTAACTGACTTTTAAGTGTAAATGCATAAGTGGTGAGCCACATGCAAGTTCTCATGGGAAAGGCTTAGAGAAAATGTGTCACTCAACCAAGGCGAACACAGACTCACCAATCTGAGTATGAGTTGTGAGCATTAAACATAGTTACCTACAAACTAAGATTAAATAAAGGTTAAAAGGAAGAGAATATAATAATACATTGCTGTATGCTCACTTAATGTAAATGTAGTACAACTATTTTTTCAAAAAATGGGAGGTTGGAGAATGAAGACAACTTATGAAAAGATATTTAACTATTCTCAGTATTTACAATAGTGGTGTTAGTTACTCTGGACTGTGTTCATGTAATTTGGGTAAGTAAATGATAATTGTTTGATGTTTTACTGCCATCATTCTTTGTGTCCTTGAGAATCGGAGTTTTCATTGTGGAAGCAAAGGGATAGTGATGTAATATAGAAGGTATTAAATTAAATGACGGTGACAGCAACAACATGTTGTACTACACTGTTAAGTATGCCATCAGCAAAATCCAGACATTAGGAAACGCTATAGGTCAAGTGGATTTGCCTCCTCAACAAATATAGTTTAAGGATGAGAAAGGGATTAATAGCCAAGATATGGAACCAAACTAAATGCCCATCAATGGATGACTGAATATGGAAACTGTGGTATATAAACACTATGGAATACTACTCTCCCATAAAAAAGAATGAAATGCTCCCATTTGCAACAACATGGATGAATGGGGAGAAACTTATATTGAGTGAAACAAGCAAAGCACAGAAGGATAAATACTGAATGTGCTCAGTCATATGTGGGAGCTAAGAGAGAAAGGAAGGCAGGAAAGAAAGACCACAGTAGTGTGTTGGATTTGCACAGGGAGGGAACATTTCTAGGGCTACAAATAGGAGAGGAGGGGAGAGGCAGAGGGAGAGAGTTTGGGGGATAATTGGGATGGGACAAAGGGTATAAAAGTAATTTCTGGTGATGGATATGCCCCCAATATGAATCTGGCCCTCACATCATGGGCAGGAGGAGGGACAATTAGCTTTGTATCTCATGAATATTCTTAATAAATAAATAACAATTATACTACAAAGCTATAGTAACTACAAAAAAAGAAAAAGAGGAAACCTGTGAGTTAAAAGAGACTTAACAGAAATACATATTTAAAATGGGAAAAAAAACTGAACCATACTAAATGTGGCTAGAGATGCACATTTGAATGAAAAAAATTGTCAAGAAATGTGACGTGATTAATGTTAACATGAGGTAGTGATTACATTTGAGAAAGGAGAGTGGGTTGAAAACCAGAGGGAGAAAGAAACATTGTAGGGATTTCTCACAGTGCTTGATTTACTTACAAAGGTATTTGCCTTATCATAACTCATTATACTATACATTTGTTTGTGTCTGTGTTCTGATTTAGGATTAAATGTTTTTTAAAAGATTTTAAAAAGAAGTAAATAAGAACTTAGTGGCCAAAGTGCTGAGAATTCTCATTAGTGAGAATGCTTGATGTACGTATTTCCTTAGAGTCTCCTCGATTGCATTCCTCTGCCAAGCCTGGATTTTTACATTTCCTGTAAATTCTCTTAGCTCTCTGGTCTAGTTAAAATACATCTTATAGTTAAATATATATAATTTTAGATAAATATATCTTGAAGAAGCCAGACCATTTGACCTCTAGAACTTTCCACACTCTGGATTTTGCTTATGGCATACTTGCATATGTAATACATGTTTTTTTCCTGTCCTCTGTATATAGGGTGTGTGTGTGTGTGTGTGTGTGTGTGTGTGTGTGTGTTGTATGGATATGTGTACATATGTAAAATGGGGATTACTTTCTGTTAAATCTGACTGACACAGCAGGAAAACTTTGAGCAAGTCACAATCTTCATCAGTCTTGCTTTCCTCATCTGTATAATTGGCTAATAGCACTTACCTGTATGATTTTTGCCAGGATAAAATTAGCTAAGCAACATATGTAGTACAATGCACAACATTCAGTTCTCAATAAATAATTGTTAGTGCTTTTGCTTTTTACTACTGACATGGAAAAGGAGGAGTAAAAGATGGTGTGCTGTTATTCTTCAAGTCTAAGTGATTGGGACATTGACGGAGCTGTGGATTGCAGCAGAGTACCCATGAAGAGAAGTCAGTTTGTGGAAAAAAGTGAATTAAATGGTGCTCATACAAGATCCACATTCTGACAACCATTAATTGTTGATTATCCTATGAAAATTCTCACCTAAAATAGAGTGCAGATTGTAGTTCTTCTTCTGAGATGTCATCTGTGTGCTAGTGTTAAGATTTTGAACATCTTCGGTGTAAGTGCTCAGATTCAGTCCTGTCTCTCTTGTCACGGCAACAAGGGGAATTAATTAAAGTGCTTTCTGTGAGCTTGTTAACCCACCAATTAACCATGAAACTTTGATTTGGGTATTTTCTAACCCACAGTCAGTCAAACATAACTGGAAATCCCCAGCCGTGCCGAGTGCATGCTGATCAGGGAGGCGCCCAGCCAGAGAGGCCCAAGATCCTCGGAGACTGCGTGCCCTGTGGTGCCAGCATGCAACCCAGCAGGTAGGCCTCTTCACCGCCACCTGACTCCATCCCCAGCACCACTGAGTGTGTGCTGATCAGAGAGGTGCCAAGATCTGTGGGTACTACACGCCCTGAGGTGCTGGTGTGTGACCCAGCAGGCAGGCCTCGCCGCCATCGCCCAACTCCATCCCCAGCCCCACCAAGTGTGTGCCGATCAGCAAGGTGCCCAGCTGGAGAAGCCCAAGATCTGCAGAGACTACGAGCCCTGCAGTGCGAACGTGCGAGACACCAGGTGGGCCTCACCACCGCCACGCAACCCCATCCCCAGCCCTGCCTAGTGCACGCTGATCATAGAGGTGCCCAGCCAGAGATGCCCATGATCCTCGGAGACTATGTGCCCTGCAGAGCCAGTGCAAAACCCAGCAGGTAGGCCTTGCCACTACCACCCGACTCCATCCACAGCCCGGTGGAGTGCATGCTGACCAGAGAGGCATCTCATCTGAGATGCCCAAGATCTGAGGCGACCATGCACCCGAGGCACTAGTGGGCAACCGAGCAGACACTGAGGCAGCCATACAAAATTGGCAGCCCCAGCAGCATCCTAGCCAGACAATAGTGTCAAACCAGTGGACTGTGAAATCTCCTGTAACAATGACAAAACTTCAAAGGAAAGAGAGCAGAAATAAGAAAAATCAAGAAAGTACAACACCAAAGGGTAATAACTCTCAAGATCTAGATCCAATAAAACAAGAAGCCCTTGAAATGTC
>NW_007734862.1:85503-86323 GCF_000696425.1 Galeopterus variegatus
GAGCGGGGGCAACACCGAGGGTTGCGATCCCGTTGCCGGTCCCAGTCCGGTACGGGCGCGAAACTGAGGGTTGCGATCCGTTGCCAGTCACGAAAAAAGACAAAAAGACAAAAAAAAAAGAATACAGCAACACATATGCAAAATTTTACACAATGATCAAGTGGGATTCATCCCAGGGATGCAAGGTTGGTTCAACATAAGCGAATCAATAAATGTGATACACCATATCAATAAAATCAAACACGAGGAACATATGATCTTCTCTATAGGTGCTGAAAAGGCATTTGATAAAATTCAGCACTCATTCATGATAAAGACTCTCTAGAAGTTAGGTATAGATGGAAAGTATCTCAACATAATTAAAGTCATATTTGATAAACCCACTGCCAATATCATCTTGAAAGGGGAAAAGCTGAAAGCTGTTCCTTTAAGAACAGGAACTAGACAAGGATGCCCACTCTCACCACTCCTATTCAACATAGTATTGGAAGTACTAGCCAGAGCAATCAGAGAAGAGAAGGAAATAAAGGGCATCTAAATTGGAAAAGATGAAATCAAACTGTCCCTCTTTGCAGATGACATGATACTATATATAGAACAGCCTAAAGCCTCTACAAAAAAAAACTTTTGGAGCTGATAAATGATTTGAAAAAAGCTGCAGGATACAAAATCAACACACAAAAATCAGTAGCATTTCTATTCTCCAATAGCAAGCATGCAGAAAGAGAAATCAAGAAAGCTTGCCTATTTACAATAGCAACCAAAAAAATAAAATACTTAGGAATTGAGTTAACCAAGGATGTGAAACATCTCTATAATG
>NW_007734863.1:0-4014 GCF_000696425.1 Galeopterus variegatus
AGGACAGGAACAAGACAAGGATGTCCACTCTCACCACTTCTATTTAACATAGTACTAGAGGCACTAGCTAGAGTAATCAGGCAAGAGAAAGAAATAAAGGGAATCCAGACTGGAAAAGATGAAGTCAAACTTTCTCTATTTGCAGATGACATGATACTGTATATAGAAAAAACTAAAGACTGTATCAAAAAACTCCTAGAGCTGGTTAATAACTTCAATAATGTTGCAGGACACAAAATAAATGCCCCCAAATCAGTAGCATGTATATACTCAAATAATGAATTAACAGAAAGAGAAATAAAGAAAATAAGCACATTTACAATTGTCACACAAAAAATAAGATACCTAGGGATCAATTTAACCAAGGAGGTGAAAGACCTCTACAANCAAAGGAAACAATCAACAGAGTGAAAAGACAACCTACAGAGTGGGAGAAAATTTTTACTAATTATGCATCTGACAAGGAATTAATATCCAGAATATACATAGAACTCAAGCAATTAGCAGTAAAAAAACAAATAACCCAATTAAAAAATGGGCAAAGGAGATGAAAAGACATTTTTCAAAGGAAGACATACAAATGGCCGACAGATACATTAAAAAATGCTCAACATCACTAGTTGTCAGGGAAATGCAAATTAAAACCACATTGAGATACAACCTCACTCCAGTTAGACTGACTATAATAAAAAAGATGGTGAATAACAAATGGTGGTGAGGGCGTGGAGAGAAGGGAACACTACTGCACTGTTGGTGGGACTGTAAATTAGTACAACCACTTTGGAAAACAATATGGAGGTTTCTCAAACAATTACAGATAGTTCTTCCATATGATCCAGCAATCCCTCTTCTGGGTATATATCCAGAGGAGTGGAAATCATCATGTTGAAGAGATACCTGCATTCCCATGTTCATTGCAGCTCTGTTTATGATAGCCAAGATATGAAACCAACCTAATTGTCCATCAGTGGATGATTGGATAAGGAAACTGTGGTATATGTACACTATAGAATACTACTTTGCCATAAAAAAAAAATGAAATACTCCCATTTGCAACAACATGGATAATCCTGCCAAAACTTAGGTTGTGTGAAATAAGCAAAGCGCAAAGGGATAAATACTGCTTGTGCTCACTCACATGTGGGAGCTAAGAGAGAAAGGAAGGAAGGAAAGAAAGACCACAGTAGTGCCATGGTTTTACAGAGGGAAGGAACATTCCTAGGTCTACAAAGTGGAGTAGGGGGGAGAAGGGGAGGGAGGTTGGGGAATAATTGGGTGGGAAGAAGTGGTACAAAAGTAATTTCTGGTAATGGGTATGCCCCCAGTATGAACCTGGCCCTCACATCATGGGCAGGAGTGGTGACAATTAGCTTTGTATCTCCTGAATATTTTTAATAAATACATAAATAAATAAAAAAAGATCAGTATCAGTTGGTTGTAAGTACATGGATTGATTTCTGGATTCTCTATTCTGTTATACTGGTTTGAGTATCTGTTTTTATGCCAGTTCCATGCGGTTTTGGTTACTATAGCTTTGTAGTATAATTTGAAGTCTGTTAGTGTTATGTCTCTGGCTTTATTTTACTTTTTTTGCTCAGGATTTCTTTGGGTATTTGGGGTCTTTTGTTGTTCCACATGAATGTTAGGATGTGTTTTCTATTTCTGTGAGGAATGTCATTGGTATTTTGATGGAGATTGCATTGACTCTGTAGATTGCTTTGGGTGGTGCAGACATTTTCACAATGTTAATTCTTCCAATCCATGAACATGGAATGTTTTTCCATCTTTTTGTGTCTTCATTAATTTCTTTCAGCAGTTATTTGTAATTCTCATTATAGAGGTCTTTTACCTCCTTGGTTAAATTTATTCCTAGGTTTTTTTTGTTTGTTTGTTTTGTTTTTTGTTTTTTGTAGCTGTTGTAAGTGGGCTTACTTTCTTGATTTCTTCTTCTGCTAGTTCATTGTTGGAGTTGGAAAACTGGATGTAGGTTTCTCAAACAACTACAGATAGATCTACCAAACAATCCTGCAATTCCACTTCTAGTTATATACCCAAAGGAATGGAAATTATCATGTTAAAGGGATACCTGCACTCCCATGTTTATTGCAGCTCTATTTACAAGAGTCAAGACTTGGAACCAACCTAAATGTCCACCGACAGATGACTGGATAAGGAAAATATAGTATATATACCCAAAGGAACACTACCCAGCCATAAAAAAAGAATGAAATGCTGTCACTTGCAGCAAAATGGATGAACTTAGAGAAAATTATGTTAAGTGAAATAAGCCAGAAAGAGAACTACTACATGTCCTTACTCATAAGTGGGAGCTAAAAAAGAAAGAAAGGAAAGGAAGGAAGGAAGGATCACAATAATACATTGAACTTTCAGAAGGAAAGAATAGAACTACGGTTACTAGAGGTGGGAAAGGGTGAGGGGGAAGAGGGGAGGGGGTCGGGGAGAATTGTAATGATGAATATGCTAATTATTCTGATTTGATCATCACATATTGCACACAAGTATTGACAGTCAACTCTGTACCTCACAAATATGTAATATCAACTGTGTTTCAATTTTTTAAAATGTACAAACATTACAGATGAAGAATGGGCCTTCTACCCAAGCACCTGTTCAGCTTTTTCATTTATTTTTCATCAGAACCATTGCACTCAAATATGTCCCTGTACCTTTACAACAAGGAGACATGGTCAGACCCTTCCATGGTGAATAGAAACTCTTTCACATGAGAAGGAAAAACATACATACAAACACAGTTTTCAACAGCCAATGAACAATGACATGTCTTGATTAGAGCCTCTAATGTATATTTCAGTGTTTCCTTTAATATTTATTTTTAATATGAAAAAGTGCCATGCTCATTAAAGAAGACTTGAAAAATACAAAGCATAAGAAAGAATGGAATAATTGCTCACAGCCTCATCATCCAAACACAGCCTTTGGGGGATAGTTTCTTCTGATGTTTTTTTCTAAACATTATTTTTTTTTTGTTATGACCGGTAAGAGGATTGCAACCCTCGGCACGGTGAAGGAGAGAACAGAACTGTGGTTACGAGAGGTGGGAAAAGGGTAGGTGGAGGGCAGTTGGCAAGTAATTGGTTAACAGATACAAAGAAGGCTTGCGTTTTGTAATGATGGATATGCTAATTATCCTGATTTGATCATCACATATTGTATGAGTGTATTGATATTCACCTCAGTACCCCACAAACATGTATAATCAATTATGTTTCAATAAAAAGAAAAAGGATATCCATTTTTGTCTTGGAGCAAGAAGGTAAAGAGAATAAAGGGCAAATGCCCAAGTCACCATCCTTACTGTGTGTTAGGGGTTAAAATAAAATTTTGTTTTCAAATGAGTATGGTTCCTAACAAGTGATACATTAATTCTTCTGGTTTCAGACATTTCTGGAAATGTCCTTACTACCTACATTACTTCCTTCTGTAAAGCACTGCTGGTCAAGTCTTTATCCTTTGTGGCTGGATTTTTGCTTTTGAAAATGACAACCTTTTGAAGTCACATTTTGTAAATTAGCTGAGGCATCTTGCTGAGTGATGATGTTTGAGTAGTAAACTTCAGGAAAAGCAGATTGTGAACTGTGAGTTGTCATGGCAAAGACCCCAATTCTTTGCTGGCTTGAGGTAGAAAGAACACGGACTTTATTTTATTTTTTTCATTGTACATATTTATGGGGTGCAATTTGTTGTTTCAATACATGCCTATGTTGTATAATGATCTAATTAGAATAGTTAGCATATCTATCACCTAAACATTTATCACTTCTTTGTGGTCCTATCACCTAAACATTTATCACTTGTTTGTGGTTAGGTTACAACATTCAAGATCCTCTTTTCTGGCTATCTTGAAATATACGATACAGTGTTATTAGCTATTGTCACCCTAGGGCACCAGAACTTATTCTTTCTATCTAATTGCAAGTTTGTAACTTACACCAGTCTACCGAAATTTGCCCAGCCCCCCCCCCCCCCCCCCCC
>NW_007734863.1:5014-15284 GCF_000696425.1 Galeopterus variegatus
GAAATTTGCCCAGCCCCCCCCCCCCTCCCCAATGTACTTTCCCTGCCTCTGGCAATTGCTATTCTATTCTCTATTTCTCCCTTTTTTATTCTCTCTTAAATTTACTTTTCTTAATTGACCCACGATAATTGTATATATTTATGGAGTACAATATGATAGTTGGTTACATTTGTACTGTGTGCAATGATCATATCAAGCATATCCAGCACCTCAAACATTTGTCACTTCATTGTGTTAGGAACATTCAGCATCATCTTCACTAGCTATTCAAGCTTTGTTGTTAACTGTCATCTTCCCATATTACTGTAGAACTGTAGATGCCATTCTTCCTCTCTCTCTAATAATTTGTATTCACCGATGACCCTCTCCTCATCCCCTTTTCCCCTTCCCCCCACCAGTCTCTAGTAACCACTATTCTACTTTCTACTTCTATGAGATCAACTTTTTTAGCTTCCACATACAAGCGACATGTTTGTGGTATTTCTCTCTGTGCCAGGTTTATTTCACTTGACATAATTTTCTCTGAGCTCATCCATGTTGGCAAATGGTATGATTTCATTCTTTTTTTAATGACTGAGTAGTATTCCATTGTATATACATACCACATTTTCTTTATCCAATCATCTGTGGAAGGACCTTTAGGTTGCAAGAACACAGATGTTAGTCAGACAAGTGTAAGTTTAGATGCCACCTCCATCATGAATTAGATGTGCAGTGTGAGCCTCAGTTTTCCTATCTGCAAAGTGGGCTATGCATACTTTCCTTGCACTGTTGCAAGGATTGGAGATGACGTGAGTAAAATGTCTGAGCATGCTGGGTATTCAACATACATTAGATACGCTTATTTGGCCAGTTCGCTGTAGAGGATAGTTTCCATGAATCATAATTTTTTCAAAGTAGGTTTTTTTGGATAAATTCTGGAGCTGTGTTACATAAATGAATCAAGATATTTTTTCACTTCTGTTATTGAAGTGTGTGCCTTCTTAGGTTTTGGTAATGTTGAAATTTTCCACAGAAAATTTTGATTTGACACTTCACTTTTGACTCATACTAGAAATAGCATGTTTCATTGCTACTTACTATATTCTTTTTAAAAAAGTGTTATTTGTCCAACTTCCCTTGAAAGATCAGCTAAATGTCACATTGTCACTGCTTCTGCTAATCTTTCAAAATACTCACTACAACAGTCATAACAATTTCTTTATGCTCAAGTTTGTTTAAGAAGTGTTCTCCTAAATATTGTGGTACTAAATTTTTATTTTTATTTATTAAAAAATAGGGGTTTTTTTTCTACATAAAAATATAGATTCATTATAAAGTATCTGGAAAACACAAAAAAGTAGATCTAAAAATATCCTCTTAGTCTTAGCACATAAAGCTAGCCACAGTTAAATCACTGCTCCCATTCTGATATATTTCTTCTTAATCTTTTCACTATTTTCTTTATCCCTCACTGCACCCATGATGATGATGAGATGATGTGTATTTAAATGTTTATATACACGCACACACACACACACACACAATACATAAATGTCTCTTTGAAATGGTATCTATTTATCATTGGTCATAGTAATATACACAGTCATTGTAGAGAAGTTTAAAAATAAAAAAGCTGTATGGGAGTTATGAAAAATCTCATACCCATCATGCGAAAATAATTTCCTTAACATTTTTTTATTGTACTTTTAGACTATTGAGATCCTACTACATGCTGTGATTTTTAAGTATAATTATTACAGAAATACCCACCAGAATAAGTGATTTGGAAAAGAAT
Organism: Galeopterus variegatus; assembly: GCF_000696425.1. Classification (NCBI taxonomy): domain Eukaryota; kingdom Metazoa; phylum Chordata; class Mammalia; order Dermoptera; family Cynocephalidae; genus Galeopterus; species Galeopterus variegatus. The sequence continues at coordinate 6,792 of NW_007734863.1, forward strand.
TTGGTGACAGATATTTTCTACCAGTAATAGTATATTAGCCTTTTCAAATAAAAAAGATATCACTGCAACAACATAGGTTATTTAATATGGGTTTTAAAGACAAGTTCCTGGACATGAAAATAGACATTGTGTTTCTATCAGTTCCGTTTTTAGAAATAGACTTAATTTATTTAGAGAAGTTTTAGGTAAATAGCAAAATAGAGTGGAAAGTACAGAGTTTCCACATGCCCCATCCCTCCACATGCACAGCCTGCCCCACTACCAGCATCCTGCACTGAAGTGGTACATTTGTTACAATGGATGAGCCAACATTAACACATCATTATTACCCAACGTCTGTAGTTTACATGAGGGTTCATTCTTAGTGTTGTACATTCTATGGGTTTTGACAAATGTATAAAGACATGTGTCATTGTAGTATCATACAGGGTAGTTTCACTGGCCTAAATATCCTCTGTGCTCTGCCTAATCATCCTTCCCTCCTCCCAAACTGCTGGCAACCACTGATCGTTTTACTACCTCCATAGTTTCGCCTTTTCCAGAATGTCATATAGTTGAAATCATATAGTATATATATACATATATATATTTATTTTTTTTCAGATTAAATTCTTTCACTTGGTAATATGTATTTAAATTTCTTCCACATCTTTTTATGGCTTGATAGCTCATTTCTTTTTATTGCTGAATAATATTCCATCAGTTTGTTTATCCATTCACCAAGTGAAGAACATCTTGGTTGCTCCCAAGTTTTGGCAATTATAAATAAAATTGCTCTATGAGGGGCCTTCAAAAAGTTCATGGAAAGATTTGTATTATCTTTTAATTTTTCCACAAACTTTTTGAAGTACCCTTGTAAACATGTGTGTGCAGATTTTTGTGTGGACATAAGTTTTCAGCTCCTTTGGAAGTGTGATTGCTGAAATGTACGGGTAAGCATGACTGCTGAATTGTATGCTTAGGATTGTAGGAAACTGCTGAACTGTCTTCCAAAGTGGCTATACCATTTCTCATTCTCACTAGCAATGAATGAAAGTCCCTGTTGCTCTACATCCTTGCCAGTATTTGGTGTTGTCAGTGTCTTGAATTTTGGCCATTCTAATGGGTAAGTATTGGTATCTCATTGCTGTTTTAATTTGCATTTCTTTAATGACATATGATGTGGAACATATTTTCATATGTGTATTTGCCATCTGTATATCTTCTTTGGTGAAGTGTCTGTTCAGGTCTTTTGCCCATTTTTAAATCAGGTTGTTCATTTTCTTATTGTTGAGTTTTAAGAGTTTTTGGTATATTTTGGATAACAGTTTTTTGACCAGATATGTCTTCTGTAAATATTTTCTCCCCGTCTGTGGCATGTCTTGTGATTCTCTTGACAGTATCTTTCACAGAGCAGAAGTTTTTAATTTTAATGAAGTCCAGTTGATCGGTTATTTCTTTCATGGATCATACCTTTGGTGCTGTATTTAGATATTGTTCAGTTGACAATATTTTTGTGGGGTCTATTTCTGGGCTCTCTATTCCATTGACCTATTTGTCTATTCTTTCATCAATACCACACTGTCTTGATTGCTGTTCCTTCATACAAGTCTTGAGTCAGGTTGTATTAGTCCTCCAACTTTGTTGTTCTCCTTCAATGTTGTGTTGGTTAGTCTGAGTCTTTTACCTCTTCATTTAAACTTTAGGATTAGTTTGTCAGTATCCACAAAATAGCCAGCTGGGATTTTGATTTGGATTGTATCAACTCTATGGATCAAGTTGGGAAGAACTGACATCTTAACAATATTGAGTCTTTCTATTCATGAACATGAAATATCTCTAAATATCTCTTCACTTATTTAGTTCTCCTTTGATTTCTTTCATTTGAGTTTTGCAGTTTTCTTCACATAGAGCTTGCACATTTTGTTTAAATGTATACCTAAGTATTTCAGTTTGGGGGGTGCTAAGGTAAATGATATTGTGTTTTTTATTCCATATTACACTTGTTCATTACATGTATATAGGAATGTGATTGACTTTTGTATCCTACAACTGTGTTGTAATTGTGTATTAGTTCCAGGATGTTTTTGTTGATTCTTTTGGATTTTTTTTTTATTTAGAAGATCATGTCATCTGCCAACAAAGATTGTTTTATTTCTTCCTAACCTGTCTACCTTTTTTTTTTGTCTTATTGCACTAGCTAACACTTCCAATATGATATTGAAAATAAGTGGTGAGAGGAAGTATTCTCGCTTTGTTCCTGATCTTAATGGGAAGAATTCTAGTTTATCACCATTAAGTATGATATAGCTGTAGGTTTTTTGCAAATTATTTTTTCAAGTTGAGTAAGTATCTCTCTATTCCTAGTTTACTGAGAATTGTTATCATGAATGGGTGTCAGATTTTATCAAATGCTTTTTCTGCATTAATTAATATGATTATTTAATTTTTCTTCTTTAATTTGTTGATATCTAGATTACTTGATGTTTATGGATGACATTAATTGATTGCAATATGTAATAACAGTTTTACACCACAATCACCTGGGATTTTATCAAATGCTTTTTCTGCATTAATTAATATGATTATTTAATTTTTCTTCTTTAATCTGTTGATATCTAGATTACTTGATGTTGATGGATGACATTAATTGATTGCAATATGTAATAACAGTTTTACACCACAATCACCTGGGATTCATCCCTTGCATCCCTGGGGTAAATTCCACTTGGTTGTGGTGTAAAATTATGTTTATACATTGTTGTATTTGATTCAATAATATTTTGTTAAAAAAATTTGCATCTATGTTCATAAACGACATTGGTCTTTAGTTTTATTTTCTCATAATTTCTTTGTCTGGTTTTCATATTGGGGTAATGCTGGCCTGTTAGAATGAGTTAGAAAATATTCCTTTTGCTTCTGTCTTCTGGGAGAGATGGTAGAAGATTGGTACAATTTCTTCCTTATAGTTTTGGTAAAATTCACCAGTGAGCCCATCTAGGCAACAGCTCAATTTTGATAAAAGAAAAACAAAAAGATGTTTGGAATAGTAATGCTTTCTGCTCAGCTTCCCAGCCTCATGAATGGTTCTCCTACTTTTATCAGGTATGCTTAAAAGAAAAAAAGCCATTTACTATTTATTTATTTAGGTATGTTTATATATATATATGTCTCTCTCTCTCTCTCGCTCTATATATATATATAGAGAGAGAATTTTTTTTAGATCGGTTTGAGGTTAACAGGAAAATTGAGAGGAAGGTATAGAGATTTTCCATACAACCCCTCTCCCCACACGTGCATAGTCTCCCCCATTATCAACATTCCCCACAAGAGTGGGACATTTGTTTCAATGGATGAACCTACATTGACATCATAATCACCCAAATTTTGACATTTGCATTGGGGCTCCCCTTGTTGTTACATATTCTGTGAGTTTTGACAGACGTATAATGACATGTACCCACTCCTGTGGTATCATACAGTGTACTTTCACTGTCCTAACAATCCTCAGTCCTGCGGTCCTCTGTTCATGCCTTCTCCCCACTCCAACTCCTGTCAATCACTGATCACTTTACTGTCTCCACAGTTTTGCCTTTCCCAGAATGTCATATAGTTGACATCATAATGTATTCAGACCTTTCAGATTGGCTTTTTTCACTTAGAAAAATGAATTTAAGTTTTCTCCTTGTCTTTTCACGGCTTAATAGTTCATTTCTTTTTCGTGCTGAAGAACCATTTATTTTTTAAGAAAGTCATCAGATCTCCACAGTTTTTCCTTTCCCAGAATGTCATATAGATGACATCATAATGTATTCAGACTTTTCAGATTGGCTTTTTTCACTTAGAAAAATGAATTTAAGTTTTCTCCTTGTCTTTTCATGGCTTAATAGTTCATTTCTTTTTCGTGCTGAAGAACCATTTATTTTTTAAGAAAGTCATCAGAAGTCACAACAGATTCTATCTGAAAGTGTGATAAAGGATATGGTTCAAAGAAAAAAAAATCCTGGTAATGGGAAAGGAATAGACACAAAAGAAGAATTGCATTCAGAAGCTCTGCAGGAATAAGCTTTGCAGAATCCTCTTACCACCCAACCAATCTGAATCCCCAATTCCTGAAGTCTTTTCCATTTATACCCCCAATTAGAATCATAACATCATTTATTAGCCAGCCTGTTTCTTTAATATTTTTCAAGGAGGGTGCATATATGGAATGCTTTCTGAAACTTCGCATATCTGAAGTTCGATTTCTTTTGTTGCTTTCACATAAAAAATGACCACATATATTCCCAGGTGACAGCTGTTTCTACTTAAGTGTATGTATTTGCTTTATTAGTAGTTATCCTTTAGTAGTAAAGGGTAATATTTCTGAGACCAACCACTTTTTGACTGGACGTTTAAGGGGGGTAGAAATTATCCTCCTGGGCTGCTCATCAGATATGTTTTTTCTTTCTTTATATTCCTAAAAAAATGGAAAGGATGAGATAGGCGTAGTTCTTTTTGCATCACTTTTGCCTGGAAGACAATTAGCTCTCTTAATGTAACATACTTAGGAAATTAGGAAAATTTCCTTCAATTCCTTCAACTTGACTCTTTTCTCTATTCCAATTCTTCTGATTATTACTTGGGGTTGTCTCTAATTTTTAGGTTACAAATTTGTTCTCCCTCCCTTTCACTTCAACTGATTAGTTTCAGCAACTTCAATTTTCTCTACACTTTAGGAAAGTTTCTCAAGTTTGTCCTCCAAACACAGATTCAATTTTCCATGATATGCAATCGATCTCCGTTTCCTGTTATTATGCTGTGGAATTCTACCGTTGCAGTGTTTTTTTCCTGCAGTATTACCCACTTACATTTCCACCACTCTTTTTGTTTCCTTACAGCTTTCTGTTACTGTTTCATGGAGATTCTCCTCTTGCATCATATTCATTTTCTAAGGCTTTTTCCCTCTAAATTTTTCCCCCATGATATACTAGAATTACTAAAATAATGGAATTGAAAACTAAATTCTAAGTATTGCTTAACATGCAAAAAAAATGCTGCTTATTTATTTTCTGTAGCAGATTTAATTGTTGTCATCAGCTACCACCTCAATGGATAACTGGGTGAGGCATGTGGTAAGGGAGATGTTGCAAGCATAGATCTTCCCAATTAATAGTATCTCAATTTTTTCCAGTTTGGAGAGGCTATTTTGGACGACCCACTGTCTTTTGGGAAAATGCTCAGTCTTTTAGATTCTTCCCCTGCCCTATCTTGTGAAACTTTGGGGGATAGGGGACTTTGGATCCATATGGTCTACTCTGGCTCTGCAATGGTCTTTGCTATAGAGAAGTGGGTGGGTCTGTTCTGCCTCAACCTGGACTCATGTCCACTAGGGAATGACATTCCTTGTTTGGCCCTTTCAGGCATGGTGTGCTTGTGTCCACTTGTAATGAAGTTCTGGTCATTTGTCTTTGATTTTTGATATTGCTGTGCACAGTGACCTCTATGTGGTGACTGAAAGCTCTGCTGACCCACTAGCCTCATTGATGCTTCCCCTTTACCTCCCTAGGTCATATGGAGACTTCTGCATTTCCTGCACTACTCTTGGGGAATATGGCCTTGGGCTCACATCTCCACCCATCTCCCTCTCTAGGTCTAATCTGTTCTTTAGGTGACATGTTACTCAGATGACTGGCTGAATACCACTCCTTCAACTGAGGATCTAAAACCTTCCTGTCTGTGTCTGAGAAAGTGAGGAAAAAGTCCCACTACTCTGAAATCCCTCACCTTAACTTGGTTATCAACACAGCCTCCTCTGGGGTTTTTGTCCTAGCCAGGGAACAAGATCAACATACTGATACTGAGCAAGGGCTCGCTGCCTGATTCTCACAGAAATCAATACTATGGCACCAGTTTTTGAGAAAAGAAAAAGGGTTAGTTTGCAAGGGACTCTCAAATCTGTCTCCTCAATCCAGAGGCTGGGCAGGTTTTAAGGGGTACTGGGCAAAATTGATTGGTTAGCTCTGAATCAGTCCACATTACTTGGCAAAAATGGATTGGTTGGCTCTGAATCAGGCCATATATGATAATGAGGCAAAACTGATTGGCTGGCTCCATGTCAGGCTATCTGTGGTGATGAAATTTCTGGATGCCAGATCTCCCTTGCTCAAGGACCACAAGCTTCCAAAAGGGCTCTGGTGTTTCAACTTCCGGTTTTTGAATTCTGCAAATGGAAGATTTTTGGTTCCTGTCATCCTGGCTCAAGGTCATCTGGAGGGCAAAGCCCTTCTCTCTGTGTATGGTCAGCTTACATCCTGCAAAGCAACTCGAGATAGGGAACTAAAATTAGTTTCAACTAATTTTAGGCGGTTTCAATATCTGCTCATGTGCTCACCCTTCTCTTCTAAAACTTTCCATCTTTGTTTCCCAGAACTTCACTTCTCTCTAGGCAACTTGAACTTCTCTTTATTATGTGCTGAGTTCCTTAGCTTCCTCTTATAGTAAAATTCTACGAGTTCAATCTCAAAACTTGAATGAGTTCAGATCTCATTGGTACCTTGCATTTGATTTGATTAGTAAAGAGCTTTTTTTGTTTCTAATTTCAAAATTCCTTTCATTCTTGGCAAAGGCTTTTCAGTGAAAGCCCAGTTTGTTATAGATAATTTCTGGATCCTTCCTCCACCCCCATGGAATGAATGCTATGGTGAGGAGCCACATGGCAACAAGTTTTATGACATTTAACAATATACTATGGTGGGCTGGCTGGTTAGCTCAGTTGGTTAGAATGCAGCCTTATAACACCAAGATCAAATGGTTTGGATCTCCATATCAGCCACACACACACACACACACACACACACACACATATATACACATATATATGTATATATACATATATATGTGTATATATATATATTTATATATATAGACACACACCTGAAAATGTTTATAAAATATTATATTTTATGGCCCGTTCCCAAATATATTTGGTCACTGGACATTTGTTGACATCCTTGGGGATGTGAATGTTCTTAGGAAAACAGTGAAATTTCTGGCTTTCCTAAAGGTTGGAGCTTTGGTTATGAAACCCATGGAGGAGGCCTGATGGTTCAGATGAGCTGGTGTGACTCGCACACTGTAAATTTACAAAGTCATTTGGATCTTAAATAAGGTCAATTACACATTCTTTTCTTTCCTGGATATATTCACAGAGTACTTATCACCCCTGTGACTCAAGTGTCTCTTGCAAGCAGCTAGAACACAAGAGGAGCTAGAGCAGGGGAAGAGCATACTTGCACAGCTTCTTGACTTTCTCAAGAAAGGCAGTTTATCAGCAAGACTTTGGCTGGATTTCCCAGACTTAACAGTCATGAGTAATTATTTTTACAGCTCAGTTATTTTATCTCAGCAGTTAGGCTGGTAATAGTCAAAGCTGGTGCTTAGCTGTTTAGGACACAATGTGCAATTTCTTTGAAAGGTCATGGTCTTGATTTAATTCAGGCACCAAATTTATTACACCTTCTCTAATTGGTGTTTGCTTCTTAATGGTGAGATATGTTCCTGTCCACCACCCAACCCCTCTCCCATTTCCAGCTGTCTAGTTTCTCTTGCTAACAATCTCACTATCTGCTTAATAGAAATTATTGAGCTGATCAGACATGAGCTCTGACAAGTCTGTCCTCAAAATCCACTCTCTTAGCCTGCTCCAGAGCCTCAGGAAGAACCTACCAATTCCAGCTGTTTTGTCTACCTGAGTTCTGTGGAATGATTGGTTTGGCTGAAAGTAACATACAAATGCAACATGACAGTAGATTGACACTGCACAGAAATGTATTTTTTTTCAGGTGTTATTCTCATCTGGCATTAAGTGGTCCATCCGTATGGCAGCTTTACCCCCAAGTTTTTAGAGGTCCAGATTCTTGTAGCTCACCACTCTACCCTCCCTAAATGTGACCTCTACTTTGTAGCTCTTCAGCAGTTTCTTCACTCCAGCCCATATTAGGAATACAAGGATGACTAAAAAGGTTGTAACCCAGGGTGCATACTAGCTGTCTTCTCAAGGAAGGGTCCCAGAAGCCACCACATGGCTTTACTCATAATATCCTGTCTTAACCTCTGGGTAATGTGTAAAGAAATGGAATTTACTTCTTATAGTTTTGGAAGTTGAGAAGTCTGAGGTCAAGGGAGCATCTGGTGAAGGCCTTTGTCTTGGTGGGAACTCTGCAGAGTCCTGAGGTGGTACAGGCCATTAAATGGCAAGAGGGCTAAAGCATGTTCATGTGCTAGCTCAAGTCTTTTTCCCTCTTCATATATAGCCACCAGTTCTACTCCCATGATAACCCATTAATACATTAATCCATAAATGAATTAAATCATTCATGAGGGCAGGGCCCTTATGACTTAAACACCTCCCAAAGGCCCTACCTTTCAACACTGCCACTTTGGGGATTGAGCTTCAATATATATATATTTTTTTTCCTTTTTGTCTTTTTTCGTGTCCGGCAACGGGATCGCAACCCTCGGTGTTGCCCCCGC
>NW_007734863.1:17162-20245 GCF_000696425.1 Galeopterus variegatus
CTGTTCTTATTCTGAGATACAGCTCTAGGTGGAGACAAGTTGTTTGACCCTTGAAAATCAAATGACTATAAGACTTGACCTGCCAATTGTGAACTGCATACTATTGGATCTATCAAGCCGTAAGCTTGCATGTGTGCAGCGACACTTAATCAAGTGGAAATGATAAATGTGAGATCATTCTCTAGAAGTTCAGGGAGACACAAGTAAGGTGTATGAGTAAGGGACTCAGATCCTCAGGGCATCTACTTCTGTAGCTTCGCCACCCTTTCTTCAAGCTACACTTGTACCTAATGGAGAACTTCCTATGACTGAGTGATGTAGGAAGAACAAACCTAGACCTGGTGAATTAATGTGTTTTCACAACAGTCTGGCAACAGCTGGAAGTGGCCTGCTTCTGTTTTACAGCTTCATTCAGGACTGATGAAGGAATCCTCCAACTGAGGAGAATTTCCGGCAGTATATCTGGTTACCTACTTCGTAAGGAAGGAGGTATGGCCATAAGTATGTATCTACGCTGATTCATGGCTAGTGGCTTAATGTTTAGCTGGTTAGTCAGGGACTGGAAGTGAATCAGACTGGAAGATTGGTAACAAGGAAGTGTGGAGAAGAGGAACATGGATGGACTTCACGGAGAGGGCTCAGAGCACAAATATATTCACCTCATGAATATGGTCACCACAGGGTGCCCAATGAAGTGGAGGCCCTCAGCAATCAGGAGAATGAGATGCCCTATTTTATGAACAGCAGTCAGTGTCTTCCCAAACTACCTCAAAGCTTTCTCAATGGTCTTATGTATAAAGTGGCCATTGCTGTAGTAATAAAGGTCATTTATAGGCTCAACTATATGTCCTCTCTCTCGCTGAGGCTGATGTGACTACTGCTTCTACTGAGTGCCCAAGCTGCCAGCTGTAGGCTCTGTGCTGTGCAATGTAATATCAGGTTGATTACATTGAACTCCTTCCATATGAAGGGGGCAGAGATGTTTCCTCCCCAAAATAAACTCCTATTCTGGAAATTGCTTTGCCTTCCCTGCCCCCGGAGTTTCTGTCAAGTGCCATATTCACCATCATTGTATCCCATTTAATCTTGCTACTGACCACAGAATTCATATGGTGGGAGCAGTTGACATCAGACTCAGCACAGATTTCAGTGTCTTACTACATAACCCTGAGTGTTATGCCAGAATACATGGGTTATTCTTTCTGCGTTAGCCAGAATACGTGGGTTTGGGAATACAGGGTGGAAGTGGGAGTAGTTCTCACTGGTAAGTATAACAACACACTTACAAAATTTTTCATACTGTATCAGTGACTGTGGTTTAGAGATCTTAATGCCCAAAGGAGGGATGCTTCTGCCAGGGGATAAGGTAATGGTTCCATCAAACTAGAAGTGGAGAATGCCACCCGGATATTTTTGGGTTCCTCATGTCACTGCATCAAGCAGAGAAGAGACTCCAGGTCTTACCCAGCAGAGATTGGGTTGCTGCTACTCAGTGGGAGCTGTGTGACTATGTTTGGGACCCAGGAGATTTGTTGGGGTGTTTCTTAATAGTAAAGTTTAATAGAAATCTAGAGCAACCTTTTGAAAGCAAGACCTCTGAGAACTCAGCTCTGTCAGGCATGAAGTTTGGGATTACCCCACCAGAAAGAGAGTTTTAATTTGCTGAGTATTAGGGGAAGGGGAAAATAGACTGAGTGCTGGAAGAAGTAAGCCATAAATATCAATTCTGGCCCCATGACCAGTTAGAGGAAGACTGTAGCAGCAGCTGTGTATGTTTTTCGTCATATATATGCTTAAGTAATTATTTCTTTTTCTTCTTACCCTGTCTACTATTTTTATAAGAAATTTTGGTGGTGCTTCACTTTATAATTTTGGGTTTAAGTTATAGAATGTCAAGTGACTAATGTGAGAGAGGAAGCACTATCACCCAGAGATGGAAATTTGTGGCTTCTCCTTTTGGGTAGATGATGAGGGTGTCTTGGTTGGTGTAAAGGTGACGATCTGCTGTTGTATAGGAACTCATCATGGGTAGAAACATGAGAATGGATGAGGAGTAGAAAATCAGTGACTACCCCAGTCAATTGCCTGTTTCCTTTCAGATTCAGTCCCTCCCTTCTTCATCCTCTGCTCAGTATTGCCAGGGGCAATGCCCACAGATGATATTTCCCATGCTTGTTTGCCAGCTGTCTTCTGGTTAGATTTGGCCAAGAGGACCCACTGCTGGAAGATTGGAGAGTAGTAGAAAGGAATGAGTCTTGTTTTATGATTTTTGAGCTCAGTTGCCCACTGAGTGACTTTAATTTAGATTCTGCATATAAGTGAAACCATGCAGTATTTGTCTTTCTGTGTCTGCAGTATTTGTCTTTCTGTGTCTGCAGTATTTGTCTTTCTGTGTCTGGCTTATTTCACTTAGCATGATGTCCTCCAGGTTCACCCATGTTGTGGCAAATGACAGGATTTTCTTTTTTTCAAGGGTGAAAAATATTCCATTGTGATAAAAACCACACTTTCTTTATCCATTCATCCATTGATGGGCACTTTGGTTAATTCCATATCTTGGCTATTGTGAATAATGCTGCAAGGAACATGGCAGTGCAGGTGTCTTTTAGAGGCACTGATTTAATTTCTTTGAATATATTCACAGAGGCAAGATTGCTGAATTATATTTTAGTTCTATTTTTAACTTTTTGAGGACCCTCCACACTGTGTCCCATAATTGGCGTACTATTTACATTTTCACCAACAGTGTGCAAGGGTTCCCTTTTTACCATGTCCTTGCCAACACTTGTTGTCTTTTGCCTTTTGATAATAGCCATTCTAACAGGTACAAGATGACATCTCACTGTGGCTTTGATTTGCATTTCTATGATAATTCGTGATGTTGAGCATTTTTTCCTGTATACCTGTTGGCCATGTGAATGTCTTCTTTTGAGAAATGTCTCTTTGAGTCCTTTGCCAATTTTTTTTTTTTTTGTCTTTTTTTGTGTCCGGCAGCGGATCGCAACCCTCAGTGTCGTGCCCGCACCGGACCGGGACCAGCAACAGGATTGCAACCCTCGGTGTTGCGCCCGCACCTCGCTCAG
>NW_007734863.1:20786-22905 GCF_000696425.1 Galeopterus variegatus
AACCGGTCTGTATGTGGGATCCGAACCCTCGGCGGGAGTGCCACCGCGCTCCCAAGCGGTGCACCGCAGCAGTGTGCCACCGGGCCGGCCCCAATTTTTAATCATGTTATTTGTTTTCTTGCTATTGAGTTCAGTTCCATATATATTTTGGATATTAACCCCTTATCAGATGTATGATTTGCAAATTTTTCTCCCATGTTGTAGGTTGTCTCTTTACTCTGATTGTTTCCTTTGCTGTGCAGAAACTTTTTAGTTTAATGCAATCCCATTTGTCTATTTTTGCTTTTGTTGCCTGTGTTTTGGGGGTCATACCTAAAAAATCATTGCCAAAATCAATATCAAGAAGCTTTTTTTCTATGTTACCTTCTAGTAGTTTTGCAGTTGCAGGTTTTACTTTTTAAGTCTTTAATCCATTTTGAGTTGATTTTTGTATATAGTGTGAGATAAGGGTCCAATTTTATTCTTCTGCATGTGGATATCCAGGTTTCCTAACCTCATTTATTGATTAGATCATCCTTTCCACATTGTGTGTTTGTGGCACTTTTGTTATAGACCAATTGACTGTAAATGTGTGGATTGATTTCTGGGCTCTATTCTATTCTATTGGTCTGTATGTCTGTTTTCATGCCATTAATGTGCTATTTTGATTACTATATTTTTGTAGTATATTTTGAAAGTAGGTAGTGTGATTCTTCCAGCTTTGTTGTCTTTGCTCAAGACTGCTTAAGCTATTTGAGTCTTTTGTGGTTCCATCCAAATTTTAGGATTATTTTTCTATTTCTATAAAAAAAATGCCATTGGAATTTTGATAGGGATTGCATTGAATCTGTAGATTGCTTTGGATAGTATGGACATTTTAACAGTATTAATTCTTCTAATCCGTGAACACAGGATATCTTTGCATTTACTTGTGTCTTTGATTTTTTTTCATCGATGTTTGCTTGTTTTCAGTGTACAGTATTTTTTTTTTTTTTTTTTTTTTTTTTTTTTTTTGAGGCTGGCCAGTACAGAAATTGAACCCTGGACCTTGGTGTCATCAGAACCATGTTCTCACCAGCTGAACTAACAGGCCAGCACAGTGTACAGATCTTTTATCTCCTTGGTTAAACTTATTCCTAAGTTTTTTTTCTTTTGGGTGTCATTGTAAATGGGATTAATTTTTTGATTTTTTTCTAGATAGTTTATTGTTAGTGTTTAGAAATGCAACTGATTTTTGTATGTTGATTTTGTACCTTCAAGTTTACTGAATTTGTTTATTAGTTCTAACAGTTTTCGGGGGGAGTCTTTAGAATTTCATAGATATAAGAACATGTAGTCTGCAAACAGACAACTTTTCTTTTTCTTTGTCCTTTCTGATTTGGATGCCTTTTATTTCTTTTCCTTGATTAATTGGTATGACTAGGACTTCCAGTACTATGTTGAATAGAAGTGATGAGAATGGGCATCCTGATTGTGGAGGAAAAGCTTTTGACTTTTCACTGTTGAGCATAATGTTAGCTCTGGGTTTGTCATATACTCATATGGTTTTTATTATGTTGAGGTGCGTTCCATCTGTAATTACTTTGACGAGAGTTTGTTTTATTTCTTATCATGAAAGGATGTTGAATTTTGTCAAGTGATTTTTCTGCATCATTGAGATGATCATATGATTTTTATCCTTTGTTCTGTTAATGTGGTGTGTCACATTTATTGATTTGCATATGTTGAACCATCCCCCCTCTTAGCAATAAATACCACTTGGTGATAGTGTATAATCCTTTTATTGAATTGCTGGACTCAGTTTACCACTATTTGATTGAGAATTTTTGCCTTAATGTTCATCAAGAATATTGCTCTGTAATTTTCTTATCTTGTGGTGTCCTTGTCTGGCCTTGGTATTAGGGTAATGTTGGCCTTATAAAATGAATTTGGAAGTGTTCCCTACTCTTCTGTTTTTTGGAATAATTTGAGAAAGTTTCGCATTAATTATTCTTTAAATGTTTGTAGAATTCACCAGTGAATCATCAGGTTCTGGGCTTTCCTTTGTTGGGAGGTGTTTTTATTTTATTTATTTTTTTTAATTACTGATTCAATCTCCTTACTCATTATTTGTTGGTTCACATTTTCTATTTCTTCTTAA
>NW_007734863.1:23792-24690 GCF_000696425.1 Galeopterus variegatus
TCAAAAAACCAACTCTTAGTTGCACTGATCTTTTCTATGTTCTTCTAGTGTCTATTTCATTTATTTCTTCTCTGATCTTTATTATTTTCTTCCTTCTTCTGACTTTGGGCTTAGTTTGCTCTTCATTTTCTAGTTCCTTGAGGTATAAAGTTAAGTTATTTATTTGAGGTATTTCTTTTTTCTTAATGAAGGTTTTTATCCCTACTAGAATTTCCTCCCAGGATTGCTTTTGCTGCATCCTGTGAGTTTTGCTATGTTGTGTTTCCATTTTCATTTTTCCTAATGTATTTTTTGGATTTCTCTTTTGATTTCTTCTCTGACCCATTGGTTGTTCAGCAGCATGTTATTTAATTTCCACATATTTGTAAATTTTCCAATTTGCTTCCTGTTTTCTAGTTTCTAGATTCATACTGTTATGGTCAGAAAAGACAGTTTATATGATTTCAGTCTTCTTTAATTTGTTAAGACTTATTTTGTGGCCTAATATATGATCTGTCCTGGCAAATGTTTCATATGTGCTGAAAAGAGTATGTATTCTGTTGCTGTCACATGGAATGTTCTGTATATGTCTGTTAGGTTCATTTGGTCTATAGCACTGTTCAAGTTCACTGTTTCCTCACTGATTATCTCTCTGTATGATCTATCTATTATTGAAAATGGAGTACTGAAGTCCCCAACTAGTATTGTATTACTTTCTGTGTCCCTTCAGTTCTATTAATATTTGCTTTATATATTTAGGTGCTTAAATATTGAGTGCACATATATTTATAATTTTAAAATCCTCTAATGAATTGACCTCTTTATCATTATATAATGAACTTCTGTGTCTAATTCGACTATTTTTGACTTAATGTCTGTTTTGTATGATATAAGTGTAACTTCCTGTGTCCTCTTTTGG
>NW_007734863.1:25440-33562 GCF_000696425.1 Galeopterus variegatus
TTTAAAGTAATTATTAATAGGTAAGGACTTTGCCATTTTGTTAATGGTTTTCTGTTTGTAGTTTTTTTGTTGTATTCTTTCTTTCTGTTTTCCTTTGTGATTCAATGATTTTTTGCAATGGTATGATTTGATTTCTTTCTCCTTATCTTTTGTGTATTTTCTATAGTTTTTTCTTTGTAGTTACCATAAGGCTTAAATAAAACATCTTATAGTTACAACGGTCTATTTTAATATGACAAAAACTTAACTTCAACCACATACAAAAACTCTACATGTTAATTTCTCCTCCCCCCACATTTTGTTATTGATGTCACAATTTACATCTTTTTATACAGTGTATTCATAACAGATTATGTAGCTATAGGTATTTTTAATGCTTTTGCCTTTTAAACTAGATTTAGAAGTTATTTATACACCACCATTACAATAGGTGAGTATTCTGAACTTGATTATATTCTTACATTTACAGTGGATTTTATACTTTCATATGTTTTCATATTGTTAGCATCATTTTTTTTCAAAATGAAGAACTCCCTTAAACATTTCTTGTAAGGCCAGTCTAGTGTTGATGAACAGCCTCAGTTTTTTTTTTTTTCTTAGTCTGTGAAAATTCTTATTTTTCCTTCATTTCTGAAGGACAGTTTTGCCAAGTATAGTATTCTTGGTTGGCAGTTGTTTTCTTGCAGTACTTTGTATAATATCATCCCACTTTCTCCTGGAAGCAGGGTTTCTGCTGAGGAAAACACTGGTAATCTAACGGGAGTTCCTTTGTATGAAATGAGTCTCTTTTCGCTTGCTGATTTCAAAATTCTTTCTTTGCTTTTCACTTTTGAGCATTTGATTATGTGTCTTGGTAAAGATCTCTTTGTGCTGATTTATTGGGGGTTCTTCCAGCTAAATGGATGTGGATGTTCATTTTCCTCTCCAGATTTGGGAAGTTTCTGTCATTATTTCTCTAAACAATATTTTGTCCTTTTCTCTTTCTCTGCTCCTTCTGGAACTCCTAAAATGAGCATCTTGGTTTGCTTGATAGTGTCTATAAGTTCAATAGTCTTTCCTCACTTTTTGTTTTTTCTTTTTATTTCTCTGACTGGGTAATTTTGAGTGGTCTATCTTTTAGCTCATTGATTCTTTCTTTTGCTTAATCAAGTTTGCTCTCTACAAATTTTTTTCTTTCTTCTGCTTAATTGAGTCTGCTCTCTACAAAATTTTTTGGTTCAGTCTTTGTGTTCTTCATCTCCAAAATTTCTGTTTGGTTCTTTTTTTTTTTTTTTCCCCCAATGGGTCCTGTCTCTTTGTTGAACTCCTTAGTTTGTTCATGTATTGTTTTTCTGGTTTTGTTTAGTTTTCTATCTGTGTTCTCTTTAAGTGATTATTTTGAATTCTTTGTCAGGCAGNGCTTGCCTGTTGCAGAGGTGAGCCTGAAATCCAGAACTACAGGGCCCAACATGGTACTACTATGGGGCTGGAACCTGGTCTGCAGTGGCTGTCCTACAGCCTGAGATGGCTAGGGTCTGGCCTTGAGCTTGGGACCAAGGGTGCTAGAATAGGGCTTGGGTCCATGGGGGCAGGCCTGGTGCTGAGATCCACAATGAAGTCAGATGTTAACTTCATTTTCCTTCCCCCACGTGTAGCACACCTCTTTCCGTGCTGTGCTGCCTAGGTTTGGGGGAGGGATGGTGCAGGTAATGTGAAACTGTCCTTCCAATGCATCTTTACATATTTTTGTGCTCCACTAAGGTGCTATAGTATCTGACCTGGATTGGATTTCTTAGCTCTTATGAAGATAGTTTCATGCATAGAAACGTCAAATTGATATTTCTATGAGGGAACAAGGGCTAGAAAACTCCTCTTCCTCATCTTGCTGATGTCGCTCTCCTCTTTTGACTTAAAAAATATTTTTGCTGAATTTTCTTGAATAACACAGTGTTGAAAATTATCAGGCACTTGGCTTACCTNCAATGGGTCCTGTCTCTTTGTTGAACTCCTTAGTTTGTTCATGTATTGTTTTTCTGGTTTGTTTAGTTTTCTATCTGTGTTCTCTTTAAGTGATTATTTTGAATTCTTTGTCAGGCAGATGTAGATTTCCATTTTTCTAGGGTTGCTTACTGGTACTATTCTTTTTTCCTTTGATGGTATCATGTTTCCCTGATTGTTTGTTATTCCTGTGGCCTTGCATTGGTGTCTGTCCATTTGAAGAAGCAGGCACAGCTTCCAGTCTTGACAGACTGGCTTTAGCAGGAAAAGCCCTTCATCAGTCAGCTCATTCAGAGATTCTGGATTCAGACAGCTGGAAAGGCCAATGGGTGGGCTTTCTGCTGAATGCCTTAAGTATGCTGGCCTGGTGCCTGGGTCAGTGGGCCAGTAGGCTTACACCTGGGTCTATAGGGACTGGTCTGTTGCCTGGGTTCACACAGGTGGACCTAGAACTTTAGTCCATATGGACAGGTCTGCAGCCTGGGTCTGTGGGTGTAGGCCTGGATCCTGGATCTATGAGGGTTGGCCTGGCTCTGGTGTCCACTGAGGCCAGCCTATCAACTCAGTCCATGGTGACAGGCCTAAAACCTGGGCTTGAGGGTGTAAGTTTGGAGCCGAAGGCCCTAGGAGCCAGCCTGGAATTGAGGTTGGCCTGGAGCCTAGAGCTGCAGGGACTGGTGCTGAGGTAGGTCTGGAGCTGGATTACAGGGGCTTGCCTGTTGCAGAGGTGAGCCTGAAATCCAGAACTACAGGGCCCAACATGGTACTACTGTGGGGCTGGAACCTGGTCTGAAGTGGCTGTCCTACAGCCTGAGATGGCTGGGGGCTGGCCTTGAGCTTGGGACCAAGGGTGCTAGAATAGGGCTTGGGTCCATGGGGGCAGGCCTGGTGCTGAGATCCACAATGAAGTCAGATGTTAACTTCATTTTCCTTCCCCCACGTGTAGCACACCTCTTTCCGTGCTGTGCTGCCTAGGTTTGGGGGAGGGATGGTGCAGGTAATGTGAAACTGTCCTTCCTGCTGTCTTCAATGCATCTTTACATATTTTTGTGCTCCACTAAGGTGCTATAGTATCTGAACTGGATTGGATTTCTTAGCTTTTATGAAGATAGTTTCATGCATAGAAACATCAAATTGATATTTCTATGAGGGAACAAGGGCTAGAAAACTCCTCTTCCTCATCTTGCTGATGTCGCTCTCCTCTTTTGACTTAAAAAACATTTTTGCTGAATTTTCTTGAATAACACAGTGTTGAAAATTATCAGGCACTTGGCTTACCTGTGTAAGTTCCTCATTTAAAGGTAGATTATAGTGATATAATTTTTGCAGAAATAATGTTTTTTGTGTAGAATATTTGGTGTGTGTGTGTGTAGAATTAAAGGACATATTTTATGATTAACATTCCCCCAATTCCACAACACACACACACATGTGCACACACTCACATATACACAAATGTTTAGTGGGCATTGTAATGAGAAGATTTCTTGTATTAGAGAAGGGAAAAGTATCAAAGCTATTTAGAAGAAATAAAATGAGTTGAGAAAATTTAAGGAAAATGAATTCAATAAGACCTTGTGGAGAAAGACAAAATGAGGAGGAGGAAATGGCCGAATGTTGTAATGACAAGAGTGAGGGAAGTCAGGAGCACAGTTGTAGTTTGACATGATCAAGCAGAAGATCCAGCTGAGACTGAACTGAGAACACATCATTCCTGGTTACCTTGATAGTGGCCCTGCCTTCTGCTGATAACACTCTAATGAGAAAAATCTTACAAAAATATCCAGAAGAGGCAGTGTCACATATGGTCTAATGTGCTCCCCCTTGTAGAAGGTCTGAGCTGGAGTTTGGGAAGGATTGTGCTGCAGGCAGTGGGTAAGATAATGATGGGAAACTTCTCAGCTCTGTACAAAAGGGCACCTGGAACACATGTTTGTGAATTTCTGGGTAGCTTGTCATGTTGTATGTCCTGATAAATTTTGTTCCAGGTAGTGCAAAGAATAAATTCTTATTATTATGGTTATCACTTGCTGGATGTTTATTATTTTCCAGAAACTGTATCAGAAGCTCTATATAAGTCATTTAATTACACATTTCCAACCTGCATATGGATTAGGCATTATGATAATTATTTTATAGATGAAGAAAATGAGATGAGTGTAATTAATAAATTGCTCAAGGTCAAATGGCAAGTAAGTACCAGAAATAAAAATAGATCAGCCTAATTCCCAAGCTCTGGCTTCTTCAATTATGTTTCAGAGTTGATCACAAAAAGAATCAATCCATTTGCTCATGTTGATTTACTACCTACTATATTTACCTGTGGGACAATCTAATAAACTCTGTAGGAATATGTGGTTAAGAAAGACTTTGAGAAAAAAATACTAAATTAGAACAGTTGATACATAACCAATGATCAGAATATTCTGTTAGTGTTTTAAAATGTATGTGAGAATAAAATTAATGCTGACATAAAAATTTTTCACATTTTTCCTATACAATCTTGGAAATAGCTACTGTTAAAGAAAGGATCTATTTGCCTAGAAAACTCTGGAGTGGTCATTCAGTATATAAACTTTCCTGAGATGGATGTACATTTCATCCTAGGCCTCTGGCCAATTTATCCAAGAGATAGAGATACCTGGCCTAAAAATATTCCCTTTTATAGACATTCAAAGCTTTCAAGGGAAGATGCAGAGATTATAGGCTAGTAGAGCTTTGTTATATTAATGGCAGCTCTCTAGAGTGAACAAAAACTACCTTAAGCTATTAAACTCAATTAGCAGAAGCTATTGCAAAACCAGACAAGTTGAAACACTAAGGACCTAGACCATTCAGGAATGAAATATTGGGTAACTTCATTGACTAGCTGAGTTGCTGGCTAAAGGCAAGAATGTGGAGGTCATCAATATTAGTTAGAGCCTTTCTATAGTCTGAATGTTGGTGTCCTCTCCCTGTCCCCCAATTTTTATGTTGAAAACTAACCACTAATGTGATGATGTATTAGTCCATTTCTGTTGCTTGTAATAGAATACCTGAAACTGGGTAATTTATAAAGAAATGAAATTTATTTCTTATAGTTTTACAGGCTGGGAAGTCCATGGTCCAGGGAACACCTCTGGTGAGGGCCTTCTTGGTGGTGACTTTCCACAGGGTCCCATGGCAATGCAGGGTATCACATGGTAAGACTCTCACAAGAGCTCTCTCATGTGCTCCTTGTAAAACGACCAGTCCACACCCATAATAATTCATTATTCCATGAATGGGTTAATCCATTCATAAGGGCACAGTCCTCACAATCTAATGACCTCTCAAAGGCCTCACCTTTCAAATGTTATAATTGGATTTCCTACTGTGCTTACACTATTATAGTAGGGATCAAATTTCCAACACGTAAACTTTTGGAGGATACATTTGACTCACAGCAGATGACCTTAAGATGTGGGGACTTTGGGAGGTGATTAAGTCGTGAGAGCAAAGCTCTCATGAATGAGATTAGTGCTCTTATAAAAGTGACTTCACAAAGCTAGCTCACCCCTTCCACCATGTGTGAACACAGTGAGAAGGGACCTTCTTTGAACCAGAAATCAGGTCCTTGAAAGACACCAAATCTGCCAGTGCCTCGATTTTGAACTTCCCAGCCTTTCAAACTGTGGGAAATAAATTTCTGTCATTTATAAGCTACCCAGTTTATGATCTTTTGTTACAGCAGTACAAATGGAAGAAGACAACTTTACGACCAGTTCAGCAACAAATGCAAAAATCTTTACTTGCATTTCTTTGCTTACTATGTTTATACTATGTCTATATGTATATTAATATTGATTTCTCTAACTTTCATCCCCTTCGTAGGCTGTGGTGTATACTTACAGAATACCCAAGTGAAATTACTACAAATCTATAATACAAAAACATGTGGTCTCATGACATTGTATCTTGCTTAATAGCTGGGCATGAGTTTAGGTTGTTTCCCGTTGGAGAAGAGGTACAGAGTGTTGGTTATTATATATGGATAATCACTTTTAGTTGGATCGGGGCATTTATGAATATAGGGGGAAAAGGATATGTGTATTGGGTGTGTGGGTGAAGGGGTATAAGAGTGGGTATGTGAGTGTGTGTATACGCATCCCAGGCAGCCAAAGGACAGAATGTAGAAGATACAAACTTGGAGGATCAGAGTGTTGGTTATTATATATGGATAATCACTTTTAGTTGGATCGGGGCATTTATTAATATAGGGGGAAAAGGATATGTGTATTGGGTGTGTGGGTGAAGGGGTATAAGAGTGGGTATGTGAATGTGTGTATACGCATCCCAGGCAGCCAAAGGACAGAATGTAGAAGATACAAACTTGGAGGATTGCTCAACTCCATATGATTTTCCCAATGCCATGCCTGTGTAATTTGTCCCCTGGACATTGCTATTTGTTCCAAGTCCAAGGCTTGCTCCCTGCTGCACAGACAGCACCTCTTGCTGCATCCTCACATCACACAGTGGAAGGATGGACAAGATGAACTTGCTCCCTCAAGCCCTTTTATCAGGGCACTAATCCTTTCTGTGAGGGTGAAGCCCTCATGACCTAACTACCTCCCAAAGGCCACACCTTTTAAATACTATTAACTTGGGGTTTTTGGCACTCTTGGAGAGTGAATTGTTGAAGTGTTCTCAGTAAGTACTCTCTTTTTGAAGTATCTTCATACATTCAAAACATAGCAGAGTAGTAAAAAAACAAAACAAAGCAAAACTAAACAACAAACCAAAACTAAACAACAAACCCCCCAAAACATAGCAGAGTAGTTAGATGACACACATCAGGCCAAAGAGCTAGTGAAGGGTTGGAGCTAGAGTTTAAATTCCTATGTGTTGGTCTGCCTGCCTCTGAAGTGTCTGCAGCTCTCTTATCCATGTGTATGCAAGTCCTCAACCCACCACCTTTCTGTAGGACTGTTGGCCTCTCTGCTGCAAATGACTCCATAAGTCTTCTTTCTCTGCTGCACTGACTTCTAGCTGATTCTTTAACAATGTATATTCTTGGCTTTGGAAAGCTTGACCTCCTTCTTTGTGGTGCTTAGAACGGGGATTTGCAATGAGCTTACAGTAGTCAGTAAATGTCTGTTAATTAAATTACCTGGGTCTCCCTCCGACCTCAGTATCCAGCCCTCACCATTTCTTCTTTTGCTCCTACCTGCTGCAGTGTGACCCAACTGTTTCCCTTTCAGGGTTTCTCCTCTTACCATACTTGTCTCTGTAAAGCCTTGCACCTTGAAGTGTGGTGGGTGAACCAGCAGCAGCACTATCACCTAGGAGCTTATTTGAAATGCAGATTCTCAGGCCCCACCCCAGACCTACCGAAGCAGAGCCTGTATTTTCACAACAGCCTCTGGTGGTTACTATGCATATTAATGTTTGAAAAGCACAGTTCTAGATATGCCCATGGGTCAAATCTGGTCAGCTGCCTGCAGTCACATTTGAAATGGTTATAGTAGTACCTCTATACGATACTCTATGTCTCCTCTTGGCCTATAAAGCCTACAATACTTACTATCTGTTCTTTAGGAAAGGGATGGCTGACCTCTGCTCTAGAGCTTATGCTTTACTGTACTTGAATTCTGGGTGGATTTTTTTTTTTTTACCTTGCTTTTACTCATGTAGCATGGGAATGGAGACCAGCACTGATTCTGCCCTGCTTCTTCATCTCTCTGCATCTACAGTGTTTTGCACATCTGCACTCATGACTTCACATTATGATTTATTTTTGTTGGTATCTTTACAGGTATGCTTCTACACTAGGCGGAAAGCTCCTTGGAGCCAGGAGGATAAGGCCAGGCTCCTAGAAGCAGAGCCTGAAATGGGACTCTTAGAGAGTGAGTTGTTGAAGTGTTCTCAGGAAGAACCTTCGAGGAAGGGAGGAAGCAGGGCAGGCTAGAGGAAGAAGCTAAGCAAAGTTGCGGTGGCTGCAGTAATTGTCCCACCTTGAGGCAACCACCTTTTTGTACCTGTGTATCAGTCATTGGCCTGGACTGTCCCTGGGGGAAGACCTAACCTTGCAGGCTTTTCTGGATGAAGCTGCTCCTCTTGGCTGAATCCACCTGTGAGCCTTTGGCAGCCACCACTCAAGCACCTGGGGACTGCGGGGGGGGGGGGG
>NW_007734863.1:33871-44586 GCF_000696425.1 Galeopterus variegatus
GGGGGGGGGGGGGGCGGGGGCGGTGTTCCGTTGTGGCTTATTCTAATCTCTGTATCCTTGCATTCTAGTGCAGTTCCTGGCACTCAGTAAACATGCAATAAATCTTTGTTACATGGATGAGTCTCTTCCTAATATAATACTCATTCAGTAGTTAATTAAAATAGACAGTACCCATTGTCTTTGTTTATGTTCATTCAATTAACAAAGCAAAACATCTTCTAACAAGTTAGCTTAACAAGACTAAATGAGATAATCCAGATGAAGGTAGGTAGCAAACCACCTGATATACAATAGGCAACAATAAATGTTAGTTTATTTCCCCTTATGATTAAGCAGACTCTATGTATTTTATTAGGAAGAATGTCAACTTTCCTTTTTATGGCTTATAACAAATTCAAATGAATCAAGAGAGATTTCAGCTATTATTATCTGTGTAAGTCTCTACTTGTGGCTTCCCAAGATCATCACCCTCAACTGTGAGGAGGTGTAATGACGGTATAATCTGAGATATAATAACAATGACATTAGAAAGTTCAGGAAATTTCAGAGAAAATACAGTTAGCTGTTAAAGTTATCTACGATGCAAATAATAATAGCTGCCATGTACTTGGTGCCTATTACAGGCCAGGCATTGTGCTAGGTGCTTTACATACTTTATTGCTGGTCCTGAAAACAACCCTATAATGTGGGTATTGTTAAGTGGTAGATACATAACAGGTGAACAAGGTATGTAATTAGGGTAGCAGAAAAGCAGGGGCACAAATATATATATACTTTTTGACATTTCAAAAAAATACATTAAAGTAGCTATTGAGTTAAAAATTAGAATTTTATGAATTTTTACACTTTATGATTACTATTTTTGAAATTTGAATTCTATATGTGTATTAGCCCATTTATGTTGCTTATAACAAAATACCTGAAACTGGGTAATTTGCAAAGAAATGAAATTTATTTCTCATAGTTTCAAAGGCTGGGAAGTCCAAAGTCCGGGGAACACATCTGGTGAAGGTCTTCTACAGTGATGCAGGGTGTCACATGGTGAATGGCTGGGAAAGAGAGAGCTAACCTTCTCACTGCCTCTCTGTATAAAGCCATCAGAACCACTCTCATTATTACCCATTAAACCATCAACTAATTACTCTATGAATGGATCAATCCATTTACAAGGGTACAATCCTCACAAACTAATTACCTCTTCAAGGACTCACGTTGCTATTACCATAAATAGATTTTCCACTCTCTTAACACTTTACGGTAGGATTTAAATTTCCAATATATGAACTTTTGAGGGACGCATTTAACCCATAGCAATATGGGGTCACCATCACCTTTTTAGTGCATAGAATATCTAAAAGCCTCAATTCCACACCCTCTTATCCCCAGATATTATTAGCCCAATTTTATTTTATTTTTTATTTTTTATTTTTTTTCCTTTTTGTCTTTTTTTACTGACCGGCAATGGGATCGCAATCCTCGGTGTTGCGCCCGCACCGTGCTCAGCCAGTGAGCGGGAACTGGTCTCCACATGGGATCCGAACCCTTGGCAGGAGCGCCGCCGTGCTCCCAAGCGGCGCACTCTCCAGTGCACCACCGGGCCGGCCATAGCCCAATTTTAGAAATGAGAAAACAACTCAGAGAGGTTACATGGCCGCTGAATCAGTCTGGAGTCAGAAAACTGGTATGAAGGAGCTGGAGGGCTGGAGGAGCAAAGAGAAGGAGAAGCTGATATTCAGATGAGAAGTGGCATTAGCCCCTTAATTGGAGCCCCCAAGTCTGTACCAGATGCTGAGCTGCTGAAGACACTGGAGAAGTCACTTCTGAATCTACCAGTGAGGTACCACTGCATCTAGGACTGGACTTAGCATGGGCTGCCAGATTCTGAAATAATCCAGATGAAAGTGATGGAAGCACTTTAGCAATCTCCAGCAATTGCCATTCTGTTGGAGTCAGAAGCAGGAGACCACCGGGCCGGCCATAGCCCAATTTTAGAAATGAGAAAACAACTCAGCGAGGTTACATGGCCGCTGAATCAGTCTGGAGTCAGAAAACTGGTATGAAGGAGCTGGAGGGCTGGAGGAGCAAAGAGAAGGAGAAGCTGATATTCAGATGAGAAGTGGCATTAGCCCCTTAATTGGAGCCCCCAAGTCTGTACCAGATGCTGAGCTGCTGAAGACACTGGAGAAGTCACTTCTGAATCTACCAGTGAGGTACCACTGCATCTAGGACTGGACTTAGCATGGGCTGCCAGATTCTGAAATAATCCAGATGAAAGTGATGGAAGCACTTTAGCAATCTCCAGCAATTGCCATTCTGTTGGAGTCAGAAGCAGGAGGCCTCTCTCTTCTTCCAGCCTTCCTATCTCTTGCTTAGTAGAATCAACCAGGAAGTCAGCAAATGGGAGAGCCTGAGAAATGGAGTCTGCATATACCCGGACCAGTAGAGCAGAATATAGAAGGGGGAGTGCCAGGGTATGGGTGGAGAGATGACACGCAACTAACGAGGACACCTGTACAGTTGGAAAGTGGCACAGCCAGGCTACACCGTGTTGCTTCTCTGTAGAATGCATATGCAAGCATTTAATAGCAAAGCTATCCTAGTGAGCTAATCTCACTCGCTTCACTTGAAAATTCATGTTTGAGTTTGTAGTGTTGGTTTTGTGTTGCTATAACAGAATACCTGAGACTGGGTAATTTATAAAGAACAGAGGTTTATTTGACTCATGATTCTGAGACAGCTACATCTGGCACAGGCCTCAGGCTACTTCTACTCATGGCAGAAAGTGGCAGGTACAAGCAGATCACATGGCCAGAGGAAGCAAGAGAGCAAGAGGGGAGGTGCCAGGGTCTGTTAAACAACAGGCTCTCACAAAAACTAATAGAGAGAGAACACACTCTCTACCCAGGGAGAGCATTAATCCATTCATGAGGGATCCACCCCCGTGACTCAAACAGCTCCCAGCACTGCCACATTGGGGATCAGATTTCCACATGAGTTTGGGTGGAACAACATATCCAAACTCTATCAGAGTTTATCTAATTCACTTTACTTGAAAATTCATGTTTCCGGCCGGCCCGGTGGCGCACTGCTACAGTGCGCTGCTTGAGAGCATGGTGGCGCTCCTGCCGAGGGTTCGGATCCCACATACAGATCGGTTCCTGCTCACTGGCTGAGCGAGGTGTGGGGGCAACACCGAGGGTTGTGATCCCGTTGCCGGTCCCGGTCCGGTGCGGGCGCGACACTGAAGGTTGCGATCCATTGCCAGACACGAAAAAAGACAAAAAAAAAAAAAAAGAAAATTCATGTTTCTTGGAACTGAAAACTGGTTCATTTGTCCTCTGATTATGGCTCTTTTATTGAACTTTGAATATAAACTTTTAAAGAGAGTAGAAATTTTCTCATATTGGTAACTTTATGAACATTGGCACTAGTGCCCATGGGTTGAAATCTTAGCATTTTGGAACCCTGCTGGGATCTTCTGCTGCTACTTATTATGACATTTTCTCATGCCCCGAAGACAGCATTTGAAACTGAAATAGCAATTTATATTCCTCCTTGCAATATCTCAGTTATTTTGTAGCAAGTCTTAAAATGTGTCTAGGGCCAAATGGCACTGGATTTCTGGTAGCCTTCAGTCATGACCATTTATTGAGCACTGCTGAATAGATACTAGGAGTATCAGAATAGATAAGATGAAATTTATGTTAATGGGGAGCTCATACCCTAATATTTGACCCAAACTGAGATAGTTTCTATTAGTCCCCTAGCAAATATCTTGACAGAAAAATTTAAACTTAAGTCGTATAGTTTCTTTTCTTTTTAAAGAGATCAAATCTCCATTTTAACCCAAGGAATCAAAGACAAAGCGGGGACATTAAGGAGGGCAAATTTCCTATCAGTATACTTCTGGAATGGTTCCCAGGTTAGCTGGGTGTTCTTCCTAATTTGTAACATTGGTCCTCTATTTTTGTGCTGAAGCAATAATAGTTGAGTTTATCCTGAGAGCACCTGTTATCTGATAAAGAAGGACAGGCAGGGACACTCTGTCCTGGCTTCATTTTGATGTTGCTGCCACACAAACATCATGGATGTGACAAGCAGGGATAGTAATGGAGAGTGATTTCATAACTCAGACCATCAGAATATTCTCCAGCAAGAGAGAGTTGGACTTGGCCAACTATCAGGCACTTTTTTCCATTTTGCATCCTTATAAAAAAAATAATGCTACCCATTATCTACGAAATGAACCAAGAATCCATGACATGGTGTTTAAGGGCACTAAACAACTGATCACATTCTTCCTTTCCAATCTTGTCTACCATTACAACTGACTTCTATCTGTTCTAGTTTCAAGTCGTCTGTTTGTTAAGGAAAGCACTCCTTTTCAATAAAACAAAGCATGATACAGAACTGCAAAATCTAAACAACTGATCACATTCTTCCTTTCCAATCTTGTCTACCATTACAACTGACTTCTATCTGTTCTAGTTTCAAGTCATCTGTTTGTTAAGGAAAGCACTCCTTTTCAATAAAACAAAGCATGATACAGAACTGCAAAATATAGCACAGATAAGTGCAGAACTGAGCTGATTCTAAATGTTGGAGGACCCAGAGCTGGAATGCCTTGTCGTCTTTGTGCTTTGGCTGCAGGGGCATCTCTTTCAAATCCCAGCCTCTGGTCCATCTAAATGTTAATAAATGTTTCATCTTTATTTCTTTGTCTATTGCTGGGTTGGATTTTTTTGTGAGTGGTTGTTGCTTGGAATGCCCTTCTTCTCTAGCACTTTTTGTGCAAATCCATCTCCAGTCTAAATTCTACCTCTTTCAGGAAGTTCTTCATAATTTGCCCCACTAGAAACCAATCTGGACCTCCTCTGTGTTTCCAATGGTTGTGTTTGGGAAAGGTTGCCATACAATAATGTAAATTGTCTTGAAGTTGGGGACATCTTGTCCAGCTTTCTATCCTCATGTCTTGCACATACTGGGTACTCCATGATTTTATTACTTTTTGTTGTTGTTGTTGAAGAGGAGAACATTTATCTTTATATAGATTTTTGATGGTTCTCTCTCTTTTTACAGGTTAAGGTTTTACAAAAATTTTTCCTCTCCCTGACACATGTAATAATCTTTCCTTCTCATCTAGGCTCCACTGAAATGCCACATCATAAATAAAACCTTTCTTGAATCTTCCCAGATGAAAGTAATGTCAAGTTTCTCTAGTGCCCAATAGCACACCTTTTGTCCCTCTCTGGGAACAGTGCGTTTTTCTAGCTTGAGTTATATAACCACATACATATATTATATTCTACACAGTATTGTAAGCTACTTAAGAAGAGGTCCATGTTAAAGAAATGTGGTGAACACAAAGCATGGCTTCATATCCCAGCTGCGCTAGTAAATATCCTGGTGATATTCAACAAAGGACTTGGCTTCCTTAAATCTCAGTTTCCTCATTGTAAAATGAGGTTAATAATGTCTCCTTCAGAGACTTTTCGGTGAAGACTAAATTCAATAAGATTAAAGTAGCTAACAAACATTAGGCATTCAATGTTATAAGTCCCTTCTCCCATTTATCTTTGAGACTTCCCAGAACCTAGGACAGTTCCTCGTAGAAGTATGCACTCAATGTTGTTTTGCTTGGTGAATTGAATTAGGCCATTGGAATTACTATCCCAGTAGATGTTAATGACAGTTATGTGGAAAAATGGTTCTGTTGACAAGAAGTCTGGGAAACATTGGGTTGTATCTGAATAATCTTTTAAAATAAGACTTTTGAAAACCTTTCAATATTCTAAAGTGCATTATTTGACTACATATCTCTCTCTTCACAGGGCTAGTGTTCTTCACAGCAGAAGTTGGGAAGAAACAGGCTACTGGCCCTAGAAGGAGGGAGAGAAAAGCCTGTCTTCCTTCAGCGTGTCTTTTCCACCTAAGGTGGGCTGGCAGACTCTACAGAGACCCAAAGGTTGGCATTACCTAGGTAGATTGACTATGGCCCATAGTCTGATTTTGTAGCATTTTAAATGTGGCTTGTCATCCAAATGATGTGGGCTATCTCATGGACTGACTCACATTAACCAAGTTTAGAGCTGGATGAGTAAACATTAAAGTGAACTTGTTAATTTGACACTATCACTCTTACTTCTGGTGGAATATACCATATGAATTGGTCTGGTTACATTATTTCTCTCCCTGTACGCTGATCTACAGAGAAAGTCAAATTGTATTTAGAAGGCTTTTTGGTAAGCCTGAATCAGAAAAAGTAGGAACTTACTTAACTGATTTTAAGAGGTGTCCCTTAGCTAAGCCCTCCATCCTTTCTTTCCTTCTCTTTTCCTTATCTATCCATTCAACAAATACTTCTTAAAAACCAACTATGTGAGACAGTATAGGAAAGAGCTCTGGAGATTGATTTCTATTTTGCAAATCACAGACTTTCTGCTTGCTAGCCATGTGATCTTGGGGAAGTTATTTACTTTCTTAGTGCACAGAGCCCTCCTGTGTAATAGCACCTGTTCCCAACCAGGTTAAAGAAGTTGTACGTAGGTGACTTAGAGCAGTGCCTGGCACTGATGATTTGCATACCTCTTTAATGCACACATTTTATTTTCTCATTCAGGGGGTTGTGCATCTTCTTTCTTACTTTTTTTTCTTTTTTGCACATTGGGAAATTGAGTTTCAAAGTGATTAACTACTTTGCCCTGGGTGTCACCCAGTTAGTAAGTGACAGAGCTTGATCAGACCCAAGGAGTAAAATATCTACTGTTTATTTTAGAAAACCATGGATTTTGGCACCCTGAGGAAGGAAATAAAACATAATAGTTATGTGAGCTCTCATTTCCTATTTAAAAATTCTAATCCTTTAGAAATAAAGAGTGGACTCTAGTGTCTTTGTTTATCATCAACTTTTGATTGATTTTGTCATTTTCCATATTTATCCCCTATAATTTGGACCTTCCTCAAATGATGCCCTAACAAATGAGATCAATTTTCTTCCAAAATGTGTTTTTAAAAGAAATTACAGTCATCCCAGACTCATGTTTTTAGAAAGGAAACAGTACATTTGGCAATTTCCATTGCTTCTGGTTGTGATCAGATTGAATTTCAGGCAGTCATCTTCAAGCTATGCCCTAATTAAGATGAACAGATATTGTCAGCTGGCCTGTTTAATCAGTTTCCCATCTGGCATAATCATGTTTATGAGCAGGATCTGCTTTTGCTTGGTTTGGGCTATAGCTAAAATCAACAGAACAAGGCAATTGCATCTCCTAAGTTAAGAACCAGGACCCACTCTTCAATGCTAATCCCAGCTGGGCAATCACATTTCCAAACCTTGAGAGTAAGTGTATGGGACACTCATACAGCTGGAACCCCACTGGGCTCATGGCATCCACCCATCCTTCTATTCATATTCACTTTCATTCACTCCATTTCAGTACACATCCCCTAAGACCCTCCTATGTGCTGAGCTCTCTATGACCCAAGGTATACTATGATAAAAAAGAGAGTATTCCTGCTCTCAGAAAGCTCTTGATGTAATGGGAAAAAGTCTTAAAAACATTTGGATCTAAAAATTGAAGCCTCAACCCCAGCCCAGCTGAGTGTGCGCCAATCAGAGAGGCATCCCACTGGAGAGGCCTAAGATCCACGGAGACCATGCGCCCTGCGGAGCCAGTGCATGACCAGCAGGTAGGCCTAACCGCAACTGCTTGACTCCAACCCCAGCCCAGCTGAGTGCATGCTGATCAGAGAGGTGCCCCACTGCAAAAACCCAAGATCTGTGAAGACCATGCGCCCTGCGGTGCCAGTGTGTGACCTAGCAGGGAGACACCACCACCTGACTCCATCCCCAGCCCAGCCAAGTGTGTGCCAACTAGAGAGGTGCCTCCCCGGAGAGGCCCAAGACCTGAGGTGACCACACACCCGAGACACCAGTGGGCGACCAAGCAGACACTGAGGCAGCTGTGCCAAAATGGCAGTCCCAGCAGCATCCTAGCCAAACAATAGTGTCAAACCAGTGGACTGTGAAATCCCTTGCTGCAATGACTAAACATCAAAGGAAAGATACCAGAAATATGAAAAAATCAAGAAAGTACACCACCAAAGGGTAATAACTCTCAAGCTCTAGATCCTATAGAACAAGAAGCCTTGAAATGTGTGACAAGGGATTTTGAGTGATGATTCTAAGGAAAATAAATGAGATACAAGAAAACTTAGCTAGACAACATGATGAAACAAGGAAAAGTATACAGGACCTGAAAGAAGAAATGTATAAGGAAATCAATGCCCTGAAAAAGAACGTAGCAGAGCTTGCTGAGCTGAAGAACTCATTCAATGAAATAAAAAACACAACAGAGAGTTCAAACAGCAGGCTTGCAGAAGCAGAAGAGAGAACTTCTGACCTTGAAGATGGGCTGTTTGAAATAACACAGGCAGACAAAAAAAAAAAAAAAAAAAAGAAAGAAAGAAAGAAAAAAGAATTAAAAACATTGAAGAAAATCTAAGAGACAACCTGAGAAAATCAGACAACCTGAAGCACTGAAATATCTGAGTCATGGGTATTCCAGAAGGGGAGGAAAAGGAGATTGCATTGAAAACATATTCAACAAAATAGTGACAGAAAACTTCCCAACTTCCCAGGTATAGAAAAAGACACAGATCTTCAGATTCAGGAGGCTCAAAGATCCCCAACTGTAATCAACCCAAAAAGGTCTTCTCTAAGACATGTTGTAGTCAAATTGGCAAAACTCAAAGAAAAAGAGAGAATCTTAAAAGCTGCAAGAGAGAAGTGTCAAATCACCTCTAAGGAAGCCCCAATCAGACTAACATCAGACTTTTCATTACAAACCCTAAAAGCCAGAAAGGAATGGGATGATATATTCAAAATACTAAAAGACAGAGATTGACAGCCAAAAATACTGTACTCTGCAAGGCTATCCTTCCTAAATGAAGGGCAAATGGTATATTTCTCAGACAAACAAAAACTGCGGGAGTTCACTACTACACTACCACCCTTACAGGAAATTCTCAAGGGAGTACTGGGTTTGGTACCTGAAAAATAACTACCACTGCCATAAAAACTCAAGAAAAATCAAAACCCACTAGTAAAATAAAAATGCTAACAATGAAGAGAAAAAAAGGTTATCTACAACCCACGGAACCCACAAATACAGAAGACAAACAGTAAATCAGAAAGAAAAGAACAAAAGACTCTTAAGACATCCAAACAAAAATCAATAAAATGCTAGGAGTAAATCAACACTCTTCAATAACAACTCTTAATGTAAAAGGCTTAAATTCCCCAATCAAAAGACACAGACTGGCTGACTGGATTAAAAAGGAGGACCTAATTATATGCTGCCTTCAAGAGACCCACCTCACCTATAAAGACTCACATAGAATAAGAGTGAAAGGATGGAAAAAGATTTACCATGCAAACAGAAGTGAAAAATGAGCTGGAGCAGCTATTCTTACATCTGATAAAATAGACTTTAAACTAAAAACCATAAAAAGAGATAATGAGGGCCACTACATAATGATAAAAGGATTGACCCATCAAGAAGATATAACAATCATAAATATATATGCACCCAATGTCGGAGCAGTCAGATTTATAAAGCAAATTCTATTAGACCTAAAGAAGGAAATAGATACTAATACCATAATAGCAGGGGACCTGACCTGAACATCCCACTATCAATATTGGACAGATCATCTAGGCAAAGAATCAGCAGAGAAACACAAGATCTAACCAACACTCTAGACCAATTGGACTTGGAAGATCTCTACAGAACATTCCATCCAACAACCTCAGAATATTCATTCTTCTCATCAGCACATGGATCATTCTCCAGGATAGATCACATGTTAGGGCACGAATCAAGTCTCAACAAGTTCAAAAAAATTGGAATCATCCCATGTATTTTTTCAGACCACAATGGATTAAAATTAGAAATCAATAACAAATGAAACTCTGGAAACTATACAAACACATGGAAATTAAACAGCATTCTACTTAACGATACATGGGTCCAAGAAGAAATCAAGCAGGAAATAAAAAAATTTATTGAAACTAATGAAAATAATGATACATCATACCAAAACTTGTGGGATACAGCAAAGGCAGTACTAAGGGGGAAATTTATTGCATTAAATGCCTACCTCAGAAAAATGGAAAGCTGGCAAGTGAACAATCTAATAATGCGCCTTAAAGAACTAGAAAAACAAGAACAATCCAAACCTAAAGTTAGCAGAAGGAAAGAAATCATCAAGATCAGAGCAGAACTTAACGAAATTGAACATGGAGAAAATCTGAACAGACCAATAACGATAAAAGAGATTGAAGCTGTTATCAGAAGGCTCCCAACAAAGAAAAGTCCAGGACTGGATGGATTCACAGCAGAATTCTACCAAACACTCAAAGAGGAATTGACACCAATTCTCTACAAACTATTCCAAAAGATTGAAACATAGGCAATTCTCCCAAATTCATTCTATGAAGCAAACATCACCCTGATACCAAAACTAGGTAAAGATACAACTAAAAAAGAAAACTACAGGCCAATAACCTTGATGAATACAGATGCAAAAATACTCAATAAAATACTAGCTAACAGAACACAGCAACACATATGCAAAATTATATACCATGATCAAGTGGGATTCATCCCAGGGATGCAATGTTGGTTCAACATATGCAAATCAATAAATGTGAT
>NW_007734863.1:45397-50145 GCF_000696425.1 Galeopterus variegatus
CCTTAAAGAACTAGAAAAACAAGAACAATCCAAACCCAAAGGTAGCAGACGGAAAAAAAATTAGGATCAGAGCAGAACTTAATGAAATTGAAACCCCCAAAATGATACAAAAGATCAATGAATCAAAAGTCGATTTTTTGAAAAGATAAATAAAATCGACAAACCACTTGCATGGCTAACAAAAAAAAGAAGAGAGAAGACCCAAATAACAAAAATTAGAAATGAAAAAGGTGATATTACAACTGATACCTCTGAAATACAAGGAATCATTAGAGACTACTATAAACAACTATATGCCAACAAATTTGAAAATCTGGAGGAAATAGATAAATTTCTGGACACACACAAACTACCAAAACTGAGCCAAGAACATGGAGAAAATCTGAACAGACCAATAACGATAAAAGAGATTGAAGCTGTTATCAGAAGGCTCCCAACAAAGAAAAGTCCAGGACTGGATGGATTCACAGCAGAATTCTACCAAACACTCAAAGAGGAATTGACACCAATTCTCTACAAACTATTCCAAAAGATTGAAACATAGGCAATTCTCCCAAATTCATTCTATGAAGCAAACATCACCCTGATACCAAAACTAGGTAAAGATACAACTAAAAAAGAAAACTACAGGCCAATAACCTTGATGAATACAGATGCAAAAATACTCAATAAAATACTAGCTAACAGAACACAGCAACACATATGCAAAATTATATACCATGATCAAGTGGGATTCATCCCAGGGATGCAATGTTGGTTCAACATATGCAAATCAATAAATGTGATACAACATATCAATAAAATCAAACACAGGACCATATGATCATCTCTATAGATGCTGAAAAAGCATTTGATAAAATTCAACACTCATTCACGATAAAGACTTTCTACAAGTTAGGTATAGATGGAAAGTATCTCAACATAATTAAAGCCATATATGATAAACCCACTGCCAATAT
Source organism: Galeopterus variegatus (assembly GCF_000696425.1). NCBI lineage: Eukaryota > Metazoa > Chordata > Mammalia > Dermoptera > Cynocephalidae > Galeopterus > Galeopterus variegatus. The sequence goes on from NW_007734863.1 coordinate 46,357, forward strand.
CATCCTGAATGGTTTCTCTTAAGAACAGAAACTAGCTGTTCTTATATTTGATAAACAGGAACCAGACAAGGATGCCCACTCTCACCACTCCTATTCAACATAGTGTTGGAAGTACTAGCCAGAGCAAACAGAGACAGTCAGAGCAATCAAAGAGAAGGAAATAAAGGGCATCCAGATTCGAAAAGATGAAGTCAAACTGTTCCTGTTTGCAGATGACATGATCCTATATGTTGAACAGCCTAAAGCCTGTACAAAAAATCTCTTGGAGTTGATAAGTGATTTTTGCAAAGTTGCAGGATACAAAATCAACACACAATAATCAGTAGCATTTCTATTCTGTTCTGTGTCTGCTTCCTCTAGGGAAGAAAGTTGTGGGATTATTCACTGTTGAAGCAGTTCCAGATAGGATGTGGGGCGACCTGGTGATGTTCTGGAGGAGGCATGGCAAGTGGATGGGGGAACACAGACCATCCCCTTGGAGTTAACTGTGAAGACACAGATTTTCAGGTGTCTTCCTTGGCCAAAGGGTGGATTTCCAAAATTCCTCTGATAACCTCCTCTCCTCCAGAGGACAGAAGAGGGGGTCTTGTGATACTCTAGTTACATAAAATAGCACTTCAAAATGGTCTAAGTTGTTTAAATAGGAAGTGGACCATTGTGAAGGTTAATTCTAGGTGCCAACTTGATTACATTAAGCAATGCCGAGAAACTGGGTAAAGCTATCTTTTTAGGTGTGTCCATGAGGGTGTTTCCAGCAGAGATTAGTATAAGAGTTTGAGTGGACTGGGTGGGAAAGACCCACCCTCAATGTGGGTGGGAACCATCCAATCGTCTGGGGTCCCAGAGAGAACAAAAAGACAGAGAAAAAAGGTGAATCTCTCTCTATATCCATTGGGGCTGGGATACGCTCTTCTCTCCTGTCCATGGACGTCAGAGCTCAAGACTCTTCAGCTTTTTTTTTTTTTTCCTTTTTGTCTTTTTTTTTACTGACTGGTAACGGGATCGCAACCCTCGGTGTCGTGCCCGCGCCTCACTCAGCCAGTGAGTGGGAACTGGTCTCCACATGGGATCCGAACCCTCGGCAGGAGCGCCGCTGCACTCCCAAGCGGTGCACTCTCCAGTGCGCCACTGGGCCGGCCCAAGACTCTTCAGCTTTTGGATTCCAGGACTTACACCAAGGACACCATCAGCTTCCCTGGTTTTGAGACATTCAGACTTGGATTAAGTCATGCTACCAGCATCCAGTTTGCAGATGGCCTATTGTGGGACTTTTCTTCACAATCACATGAGCTAATAAATTCCCCTAATAAATTAATAAATTTATTATATTCCCCTAATAAATTCCCTCTCATATATTTATAACATATCTTATTGATTCTGTCTCTCTGGAGAACCCTGACTGATACAACCATGGAAGGAGGAAGTGAGTTCCTTGTTGTGGGAAGTGTTTTAGCAGATGCTGATCAATAAATTGGAAGGGATATTCGAGTTAGAATTCAAACATTTTAAGGGTGACCAAAAGTTCCCAAACCTGACTGCATATCAAAAACAACTATCGAGCCATTAAAAACACAAGTATCTGGGCCCCACAAGACTGGCCAAATCAGAATATCTAAGGGTAGAAGTAAAAAATCTATAATTTTTTTTTACATGATTCTAAAACACAGCCATATTTTAGAATCAGTGGATTGCACTCTGAGATTTTATGTTTTACCTGAAAAGCAACTGGAATCTCAGAAGTCTGATAAGCTGTGACACCACCCTATATATTGAATCACTGTTTAAGGTCTGATTCTTTGGTGTCCTATGGAAACCGAATCAGTTTTACTGCATGTTGAAAGATTGCCACAGTAAAAGTGGTTGCATTTCAGTTGCTACCTGCTGGGAGTGGCAGGTAGAAGTGTAAAGGATCTGGTGTGTAGGATCCCAGAGATCTACAAATAAGCTGGAAGAGGATGCTGGAACCCTTCCTGGGACACTGGGAGCCGTGTACCTAACACCACCATCTGGTGTGTACTTTCTTTTTTGTGTAGGCTGAGGTCAGTGAGAGAAAAGTATAATTATAAAAGCAAGAAGTGTACAACACACATGGTGCTATATAAGCATTTCTCAACCCTGACTCTCCCATGTTGGTGCCAGGCAAGCAAGGGAGAGTGGCCCACACTCATTGGGCACTTTTTTTATTATGAATGGCTCTGGCAAAACTCTTCTCTCTGAGACTCAGTTTTATATTCATCACCAGATAACTAAGGAAAGGGTCTTTAAAGACGGCATAGTGTGAACCCCAAAGTGATGGAGTATAGCACTGGAAAGCAAGTTGTAGATATCAACACATGTGCCTACAGAGTGGGGGGGGAGGTATTTTTGCAAGGATTAAATGAGATAATGAATGCAATTTTCTTAGCACAGTGCTAGGTAAGTAGTAAGTGTTCAATTAAATCCAAAACTACGGTGAATTGGGAGGTATGGGGACCTGGAACAAACATGAATAGGCAATGACCTGGGGGCCAGCAAGGCTGTACATAATAAGAGGTAATCCAGGCATGCTTTCAGTGTCAGGGAGATCCCAGCAAGTGTGACAAGCGTGTGTTGGAAATCAGGAATGTGAAGCATAAGGTCGAAATTGGGAGAGGCACTCTGTAGATCACATGGCACGCTGCCAAGTACAGGAAAGGCAGCAACATAGCCTGGTTCTCAGCTCAGTTTTTAAGACTGTGATTCAAGTGATTCAAATGATTCAAGCACAGGCAGCAAGGTAGGGGTTTAGTCACAGGATCAAGGTCCAAGGTGGGAGGGCTCGATCTTGTGTGGTCAGAGTGGAAGTCCAATAATTAAAAGTTGCAGCATTAGTCCAGAATGGAGGTGGACAAAGGCAGCAGCTTGACCATGAGTCTCATGATGTTGAGTGCTTCTTAAATTTCATTGCCAATTGTACTGATTCCAAAACCTGGAGAGCAGACAAGGGTGTGGAAACAGGAGGAGAGGTTGATCTCAAGCATGCAGAACAATTGTATCCAATTTGGGGAAGAGGAGAGCAGTTAGCAGAACAGACAGGTACTTTATCTTAAGATAAAGAAAACCCATCTTTCTTAAAACTAAAAAGGAACAAAGCATTGGGATTAATCACTCTCAAAAGTCAGTAACTCCAAGTTAGAGAACATTAGCCCCGAAATAGACATGAGAGGTCATATGGTGCAGCCTTCTCTTCTTTTTAATCAGTGTTTCTCAAAGATTGCTCCCTGGACCACCAGTTTTAGCTTATAGAAGTGGAAACTCTTTGGCCTGTAATCAAGTGTCCTATATCAGACTGGGGAAAGTAAGGGAGGAAGAGCTAGAAATTTGCATTTTAATCACCTCCCAACTGTGGACCAATTGAATTGGAATTTCTGGGGGTGGGATCCAAGCATCAGTATTTTAATGAGCAGCCTGTGCTGAGAACTGTTGGCATAGAAGGTGGTTAAGTGACTTTCAAAAGGGCACTTAACAGAACAGTGGTAGAGCTGGAACCAGAATTCAGTCTTTGCTGAAAAGCAAAGCAAAGCTGTCTGATCTCCAAAATTGAGTGGGTATGCATCAGAATCAGAGGAATGGAATTGATGATTTGAGAGGAAGGGCACTAGGTGTAGTGAAAACAGGGACTGATCTGGGGCTGTGCCTGCTTTTGTGGATGAGCCATAACCTGGTATGCTGTGGGCAAACTGTGCTTAATCAGGGGTGTACTGATAGAAATGAAATTACTGCAGGAAGGGCCGGCCCGGTGGTGCCCTGCTACAGTGCGCCGCTTGGGAG
>NW_007734863.1:50311-56440 GCF_000696425.1 Galeopterus variegatus
TCCAAGCATCAGTATTTTAATGAGCAGCCTGTGCTGAGAACTGTTGGCATAGAAGGTGGTTAAGTGACTTTCAAAAGGGCACTTAACAGAACAGTGGTAGAGCTGGAACCAGAATTCAGTCTTTGCTGAAAAGCAAAGCAAAGCTGTCTGATCTCCAAAATTGAGTGGGTATGCATCAGAATCAGAGGAATGGAATTGATGATTTGAGAGGAAGGGCACTAGGTGTAGTGAAAACAGGGACCGATCTGGGGCTGTGCCTGCTTTTGTGGATGAGCCATAACCTGGTATGCTGTGGGCAAACTGTGCTTAATCAGGGGTGTACTGACAGAAATGAAATTACTGCAGGAAAAACCACAGCTAAAACAATCTTTAGCATTACCTAATATACTGTCTTGCTATCTGCAAATCCCATAGCCAATACACTAACTGTCATGCTATCTGCAAATCCTGTAGCCAATACACTGTCGTGCTATCCACAAATCCCATAGCCCCAGATAACCATACAAATCAATGGGTACATTTGTACAATGTTGGTTGTGAGCTAAGGTGGAGAGCTGAAAAGAACACGTCTCACTCTATGCCAGAGGAGAGATAAGGAATTAAATGTGTATTGTGTCCTCCCCCTTTTCTGAGTACAAGATTTTGTGTTAGGAATGCAGGGCCATTTCAACTTACACCTTCACTAATCTCTCAATGCCCATAACTTCAGACACAGATTAAATTCCTGGGCTGTAACAGTTGAAGAATTAATCTGCTATGCATTCTGGGGATGATGTATGTTGGGCTTGCTTTGCCTTCTGAATTTCTCTTTTCAGGTAAGTGATAGTGATTCTAGTGGGGACTGTCAATAGACCTGAAGTAGTGAAAACCCCTCTCAAGAGAGTGGCTGCTCCAGTCTCTGTTTTTGTTGCTGGTTTAATTGTGAGCATTCCTTAATGGTGCCACTGTATAGATAAAACTTGAACAGCAAAGGGCATGACTTAGGAATTTAGTTCAATCCAATGCTGTTTATGGTAGGATGACTCACTGAAGAGTTAACATATTCTTTTATTCTTCTTTTCTGTGCTCAGAGAAAGGGACTAGAAAACCACCAGGATGGTCCTTCACAGGGTAAATCACTTAGGATGCAGGATGGTGATCCTTGCCTGGAGGAGGTGATCTCAAGGCTGATCATTATCACTACGGTGCACAAGTTCAAGCTATCAGAATATTTCTCTTAACTTAAAGGAAGAGGATAAGATCTCTAGAGGCTCTTAGAGACAATCCATGGTGCTATTCTGAAGCAAGTGCATAGAAGCCTTATTGTAGAAAAATCCATGTGATTTAGTTCAGATGTTAAGGCAGGGCAGGGACTAGAGTGAGGTGAGTGAGGGGTCTGCCTTGGGTACCACGCATAAGGGGTTCCCTAAACCAGGAATCGAGGTAAATAATATTTTAATGCAGTGTTTTTAAAAATCAAAATTAATGCAAAGGGGCATGAGGAAACATTTGTGGGTACTGGATTTGTTTATTATCTTGATTTTAGTGATAGTTTCATATATGTGTGTATGTCTGCGTGTCTGCATATATCAAAATTTATCAGACTGTACACTTGATATATGTACAGGTTATTGTGTATTAATTATAGCACAATAAAACTGTCTTAAAAAAAACAATTACATCAAAGGCTTTGCTCTCAAGTTGCTCATTGCCTAACAGTAGATAAATAGATAAACATATCATTATAATGCACATCTTCTGTGCAGGTATGGAAGCCTTCAGCAAGATGTGAAAGTAGACCAGCCCAGGAATGCCTTGGGCCTGGAGGAATCAGGGAAGGCTCTGGAATGGATGTTTGGTGATGTGTAGGGAGTCCAAATGACACCGTTTAAGACAGGGCTGGAGATACAGTTAGAAATCAGATGGTGAAGGGCCTTGGTTTGCCACATTAGGGAGATGTAGCCAAGGAGACCTGCAGGGGCTACTGAATACATTAACAATACTAATCACTATTTTTGGAGGTGGCCCAATTTTCTTGGTAAGATTTATGATTCACAATCTGATCATTTAAAGATCAATGGGCCTTGATTGAATGAATGGCCTCATTCATTTGCCCTCTCCTCTAAATTATCCACTGTATGTCCTAGAAAAATAGGTACCAAGAAAAATATGTAGTGTTGGTTCCATTTGTGGTACAACTGGAGTGCTCACTCCAGGCAGCACTTGTAATTCATCTTTGTCCTTTTGCATTATCTTTCTTCCAATTTACTTTCTTTGAATGTAGTAATAACACATTTTTCTGCCTAGCAAGATAAATTAAGTTTTTCTCTTAAACTTGGGCTAAATGGTATAATGTAATGTAATCAATTTGCTGAAAGGTCTGGGGAAGGGATTTCTGCAGCAGCCTTGTCAAACCAGGGTGATGAATACCTCAAGTCTAATTTGCCTTCAGATGACTTTTCGGTGAGATGAGGAGCAGAAGGAGAGGGAGTAGAACTAGGCAAAGCAAAGAGGAAGAGAGGGCAGCAGAATGAGAATTGCACAAAGCCTCCCATTAAATGCTGAATAAGTAATGTAATAAGATTGCGATCAAAGCCCTTTCTTGAGTGTTTATTGGAATTTCTAATCTAATGTTTGTGTACTGATTTTTTAATTGCAAAAGAGCCAGAGGCAATTTACTGTTTTGTTTTATTTTTGTTGTTGTTCCAATTCTATATTATTCCCCCCAGAGTACAAATAAATCAAATAGTGGACTTTATTTTTTTATTTATTTAGTTTTTTAAAAGATGACTGGTAAGGGGATCTCAACCCTTGGCTTGGTGTTGTCAGCACCATGCTCAGCCAGTGAGCAAACCGGCCATCCCTATATAGGATCCGAACCCGTGGCCTTGGTGTTATCAGCACCACACTCTACCGAGTGAGCCACGGGCTGGCCTATGGACTTTATTTTTTAAGGGTCAGAAAGAAAGTAAAATTGTTGGTATTGTATAAGGAAACAGATTCTGACTTTCAATCTAACACTTTTGAATATCTCTATTGTGTTATTTATTTATCTCATTTCATTTAGTCTCCACAAAAACCTACTAGGTCATTTTTGTTACAACTATGTAGAGGTAAAGGAAAGGTAAAGATAGAGATTATCTAGCTTGCTCAAAGTCAAAAAGTTAATAACTGTGCTTGGCTAGCTTGGCTAACCAGAACCTGCATCTGTTATATCCATAGCCCATGCTCTTTACATTACTTCAGATTTTCTCAGGCCATTTTTGCATATCAAATGAATATTTAGGCATAAATGATACAGCACGGGCACATATTAAGCACTCAAAAAATGTTTTTTAAAATAGAAAATCGACTTAATTTTCTTTTTTTATTCTTATTTTTTTCTGTACTGATTCCATGTTCTCATTTATTTATTTTTTAATTTATTTTTTATTAGCATATTCGTTGTTACAAATCATACTTATTCTTTATGCCCCTTATCAAATCTCTCCCCTTCTGGGTCTCCCTCCCCTCTCGCCCACCCCAATAACCACAATAACCATAGATTTGCTCTCTCCTTCTGATATATTAACTGTTCCTCAGCTGGTTTGTTGCCTAGATGATCTGTCCAGTACTGAGACAGATGTGATCAACTCCTCCCCTATTATCATAAAGCAAATGCTTGTTCTATTCCTCTGGAGTGTGCTTTGTGGAGAGAGAGGACCTCTTCTTTTTTTTTTTTTTTTTAGTCTCTGCTGGTCCCTCTCCTTGTATCACTGCAGTTGAGAGTCTGGCGTGCCATCTGCACAGTGGCTGTGACTGCTGCTGTAGAGACTAGCTGGTTTTGCAGCAGCCATGGCAATTCTGGTGGCTATGGTTGGCTACCCCCGCCACGTGGAAATGCTGTTTTTGGTGTCCTCTTTACCTGGTTGCAGCTGGGTTTAGCCTCCCCCAGATCCATACCTCAGGACCCCAGTGGGGCCCTGGGGCAGTGGCAGAAGCTTGCCTAGTTGCAGATGGGTTTGGCTTCCCCTGGTTTTATGCCTTATTCTAAGATGTTGCAGAGTAGTGGGTGGTGAGGGGGATAAGGGAAGGGGGAGAAAATAGGGTGGGAAGAGGAGGTAGGAGGGGTTGCATGGTCAAGGCCTGTGGCATCCCCTTTATTATGATAGGGGAGACCAGGGAGCTTCCAGCAGTGGCACAGTTTTTGCTGGGCTGGATGCAGATGTCAGGGAGATATGGCTGAAGCCCTCAACCCCCACCACCCTGGCTCAGGAGCCCAGGGTGTTTCCAGCAGTGGTTCAGTGGTCATCGCTAGGCTTGGTGCGGATGTCATGGTGGCACGGCTGAGGTCCTTGGCCCCCCACCACCCCAGCTCAGGAGCCTGGGGTACTTCTGGCAGTGGCTCAGTGGTCATCACTGGGCTGGTTGTGAATGTCAGGGGTCATGGCTGAGGCCCTCAGCCTGCACTGCCCCAGCTCATGAGCACAGGGCACAACTGGTGGTGGCCTGGTGATTGTTGCTGGGCTGGGTGTGGTCATTGGGAGGGTATGGCTGAGGCCCATGGCCCTCCCCTCTCCCTGGTTTGGGAGTCCAGGGGGCTTCCTGTCCTTTTAGGCTTTATAGGTGTTCTTTGGTGGTGTTAGAACTTTACTTGTTAATATCAAACTTTGTCTCTGGTCTGTGGGTAATTTTTTTTTTTTCAGTTTTGAGTTGGATTATTTGCTGTCCCCACCACTTAAATTCTGCACTGGAACTAATTGTTCTTTCTTTCTAAAATGGAGGAACTTCCTATGGGGACCAGCACTTGAGCCCTGCACTTGAGCTAAATTGCTGCTTTACTGCTGAGTCCCTGAAGAAAGCTTTTTGTGCAACTCAGGTTTCAGTGGTTGACTTTGTATGTACTTTTGGGTCCTGTGAGATCTGGTACACCTGGGTTGTGTAGATACTCTGGTCTGGGCCTGAGCCTTTTCAGCAAACTGCTCCCCCTGCAGTTCTGTATTTCTGACCAGTCTATACAGAGTGCTCCAACACTGATTGGAGGGCAGATCAGCTGTCTATGTTGTGCCCCAGTGTTCCCCTGGTGGGCACTTCTTCCCCACTGCCCACAAACCAAACACTTCCCATGGGACAGGCCATGTGCTGGTCCCTTGCAATGACTCACTGGCCCCTGAGGAGCTCCTTTTTTCTGTTGTCTGTGGCTCCTTGCTCCTATGTGGGTCCACGGAAACCCTGTTAGTGGGTTCTTCTTCTCCCCTGCCGCCCCCAAGCAACTTCATACAAAGGGCACAACTGCAGCTTTTGCTAGCTCTTGCTCCGTGCCCTCACCAGCTCCAGCCTGGAAGTGGCCAGGGCTTGAAATGGTGGGAGCGGTCCTTTCTTCCTTTCATCGCGTCTTCTCCTGCCTTCATGGATTCTGTAGGTCTCTCCTCCTCTTCCCCTGAGCTCTAATGGCCCCAGCTTGGCTGTTGTTGCTTTTTAATGGTGGTAAATTTGTTGATTTATAGGAGAGAGTGATGCTAGAGATTGTCTATTCTGCCATCTCTACCAGAAGCCAGACAACTTAATTTTCAAAGTATATTTTCTAAATCTCATGTTCTTTTTTCCTATGTTAATGAAACTTTAGAAATGAATCCTGAAGGAGAAATTTAAGGGACTTATCTTGCCTCCTCCCTCTCCTGGAAAGAGTCTCCCCCCAGTTATGTGTCTGTTTGAGACGGTTTTATTTGACCTTGCTTTTTTGTCCAATAGTGAATGATGCCAGGATGGCCTAAGTGAGCTAAACAGAATTGATCCTCAGAATTTTTGTACTGCGTGAAAGAAAGAAAATCTCTCTGTCTCTCTCTTGAATTTTTAATATGCATAAATCAGCAACTATTGGTAGCCAAGTTTTCTCAGGTGCTGAGAGAATGAAGGCAATGGTCAGAGAGAAGTAGATGGAACAAAATAGCAGAGTCCTTGGACTCGGGATTGACCTGGCTTCAATTGCTTTTGAGGCCCAAAGTCATGCCTGTTTACCACAGTTTAATTCTTCAATTCTATCTTGGATCTTGAGTGGAGATTTTTTTTTTTTTTGTCAATATATGTCCAATCTGATTTTCTATCACTTGTCAGCAAGAGTCCTAACTAATGAAAACTCCATCAGAAGAGTAATGTTTGTTACTATCCTAT
>NW_007734863.1:56450-61930 GCF_000696425.1 Galeopterus variegatus
TCAGCAAGAGTCCTAACTAATGAAAACTCCATCAGAAGAGTAATGTTTGTTACTATCCTATAGCCAGTTTGGCAATTCTGGCACAAAAAAAGGATAAGCTACCATGAAAGTACTTTATATTTACTCACTTAAATAAATGAGTAAACATATTCATGCATTTTCAGAAATATAAAAAATAAATGATGTTTAAAAAGTCTATCCAAACCGTTTTCAAAAGATAATGCCCACTGGAATTAGATTTTAAAGAGATAAATATATATAACTAGTTAACTTTTACATTAATCTTAATTATCAGTCAGTACTAGATCTAGCCACAGACTTTAATTGCAAAATTTCTAACTAAACCAACTCCAGTTGATTTAAGCAGAAAAATATTTCATTAAAAGGATGTTGGGGAGTTTCAGTTCCAGTAATGGCAGATTAGCTTGTGTAGGACGACAGCCTTCCCCCAATATCAATGATAAACCCTGCATGAAATATGAAAGAAAAAAATCCAACTATTAGCAGGCACTGGAGAACACCCCAAAAGTGGCAGAAACTTGAGGGGATTAGACACTTGAAAAAGAGAATAAAACTAGGTGAAATCTCCATTTACACAGTGTTTTCCATGGAGGCACTCCCCAGTCCCCATGGCATAAGGAAGCTAGAATTTAAGCAGAAAATAGCAGTTTTATTGGCTTGATGTTTCAGAGAATAGAATTTAGGGGTGCCAAAAGAACTATAAATTAAGGGGATAAAGTCCTGAAAAGGAGGGACCTACAGAGGAGAGAACCCCTAAATATGTTGCTAAACTCCCTTCAAATCTGTGACTGTACATGTATGGGGGAGGCTTCAAGTAGCAGAGAAGAAAGCAAAAGCTGAAGGTGGAAAAAGTAGAACAAAGATTTCAGCTGCAGCCCATTATGGGGGAAACAGTTTGACATTTGAATCCACCCAAGCAAAGAGACTTGGTAAACACATTAGGCTTTCCACTGAAACCTCAGAAGGGAAATGATATGAGTGAATGCTGTTTCCCAGGACTAAGGATTTTTTTTTTTAACTAAGGAATAGACTCACCATAACAAAATATATTACCGAGCTTCCACAAATTCAAGGTTTTCATCCAGTACCTAAGTTGCTGGCTAGATAGACCTATCTTCCATAACATCCAGTATACAAAACAAAAACAAAAACAAAAGCCAAACAAAACAAAAAACCCCCCAAACTATATATGATGCAAGGAAACTAAAAATTGTGACCCATAGCCAAGAGACAAAGAAATCAAAAGGAACAGAAATCAAGATGACCAATATATTGTAATTAGTGAACAAGAACTTTTAAGAAGCTATTATAAGTACATTTATGGACTTAAAGGATAAGACTGTCATAATAAGTGAACAGATGAGAAACTTCAGCTGTAAAATTAACACTATAAACAAAGAACTAATTGGTATTCTAGACCTGAAAAGTATAATATCTAAAATAAAAAATTTACCAAATGAGCTTGTCCCTAGAGCCTCCAGATAGAAATGCAGACCTGCAGACACATTAATTTTGTCCCAGTAAGACTCATTTCAGATTTCTGACTTACAGAACTATAAGGTAACAAATTTGTGTTATTTTAAGCTACTGATTGTGTGGTAGTTTGTTAAAACTAATACAGAGGTTATTCATGCTGAAGAAATTAACACTAGGTAGAAACTTGGATCTATGAGAAATGGAATGAAAAGCGCAGGAAATGGTAAATAAGTGAGTAAATATAAAGGAATGTCTTTTAAATCCCTCTATTAAATTCTTTAAAATGCAATAGACTATTTAATGCAAAAATTACAACCTTTTATAGTGGGATTATAATGTATGTGGATGTAAAATATACAACAACAACAGCACACAGCAGTCGGTGGTGGGGGGGTTGCAAATGGAATTATGCAGTGTAGGGGTTGCAAATGGAATTATGTGATGTAGCATGATTTTAATTCTATGTAGACTATGTAAGTTAATGATATATGTGATAAAACTAAAGCAATCAGTAAAAAATACCCAAAAAGTATAGCTAAAATATGACATACTAAAAAAAAGAAAAAAGAAAAAAAAAGAAAGAACATTCATTTAATCCAAAAGAGGGCAGGGAAGAAGAAACAAATAAATCAACAAGAAAAAAAGAAAAAGGGAAGAAATAGAAAACAGATGGCAAAAAGGTAGATTTAAAATCAAATATATAGATAACTGTAATAAATATAAATAGATTATGCATTTCAATTAAAAAAGGAAAACTGAATAAAAAGCAAAATCCAACCACATGCTGGATTTCAATGTAAACTACTGAGAGTTGCATTTTAATCCCAAAAGTTGAAAGTAAATGAATTGAAAAAGCAAGTATCTTGCAATAGCATTGAAAGGCTATATTAATATCTGAAAAAGAACAAGAAGTATTACCAAAAATAAGGAGTGACAATGAATAAAAGATTAATTCATCAAGGAAGTCATAGCAATTACAAATATGTGTGCAAATAACAACCAAATAACAAAATATGTGTAGCTCAAACTGACAAAACTCAAAGGAGAAATAGACACATCTGTAATCATAGTTGAAGTTTCTCAGTACAACTCTCAGTAATTAACAGAACAAGCAGAGAAACAATCAGAAAGGAAATAGAATATTTGAACAATGCTGTCAACCACAAACAGATTTTTATTTATAGAACAATTAATTACCCATCAAGATGAGACTACACTTTCTATTTTCAAGTACACATGGAACAGACATCCAGACAGATCATATGCTGCAAATTAAATGTCTCAGTAAAATTCAAAATGTTGAAATCATACAGAGCATGTTCTCTGATCACAAGGAAAGTCACTTAGAAACCAATCATAAGAAGATATTTGGAAAAGCCCAATATTTGGAAATCAAACAACACACTTCTAAATAATCTATAAGTTAAAGAAGAAACATTAAAAATTATTTTGAAGTAATTGAAAATGAAAATTAAAATTAAATACGTGAATTGTGAGATGCAGGTAAATTTCTTTAATTTGGAGAAAAACATTTAATAAAAACCCATAGTTAGCATCATGCTTAGTGGTAAAATATTGGATGCCTTTCCCCAGAAGATCAGGAACAAGACAAGAATGTCCACCTTTATTACCACTATTATACATTTTTCTGAAGGTCCTAGCCAGTACAATAAGGCAAGAAAAAGAAATAAAAGACATAAAGAATGAAAAGAAGTAAAACTGTCTTTATTTGTAGATGACTTGATCTCATGTTTAGAAAACACTAAATCATCATCAAAAAAGTTACTAGAAATTGTAGGCATTTTTAGCAGGGTCATGGGATATGAACTCAATATACAAATTAATTTTTATGTACCAGCAACAAAAAATTGGAAAATGAAACAAAAGATGTAATTTCATTTCAATAAAATAGAAAGAAGATAATTAGAAGTGAATTTTCAGTAAATATATAAGACTTGTAGACTAAAAAATTACAAAGCATTACTGAGGAAAATTCAAGAAAACATAGCCATAAAATAGATAAGCCATATTAATAAATTGGAATAATCAATATTAACATTTAAAAAAATTGATTTATAGATTCACATAATCTCATTCAAACTACTAACAGGCTCTTTTGTTTTTGGAGAACTTACAAGTTAATGTTAAAATTTATATGAAATTGCAAACAACCTAGAATAGCAAAAACAATTTCAGAAAATAAATGTTGAAAGACTTACAGCCCTTGGTTTCAAGACTTCCTTGATAGTCAAGACACAATGCGTTATGACTCTCTTCTTCAAAGTAAGAATGTTGGGCATGATTTTGAAGACTATGATGATTTTCTGCAGGAAATTGCAGGTGAAAGAAGGCTCAAAAGTGAAATTGGATTATGTGCAAAATTGTGCAACTGGCAATGCCTGACATTTTTTGCCTAATCTAAGGAAAGCAGTCTATTCTTTGCTACGTGTGTGTCCTTCTGCTTAACAGACCTGACATTACAGCTGTACAAAGTGATGATACCTGAAACAAAAATAAATCCAGAATATCTTTTTGCTACTTTTCCTACTTTCATGCTATTTAATCTGTTAAGTACCTACTATATGTTGGTCAGTGTTTTGGGTGCAGGGAATACAGAAATAAATGTCTCAGCCCATCATCTCAAGAAATAGGCAATAAAAATAGATAAATGTAGTAGATATGTAACAGAGTGTGGTAAGTTTTGTTATAGAGATATTATATTAGTCAGGAAGGTTAGGATATGTTGCAGTAATAAACAGCCCCAGTGTTCCACTGGCTAGACAAAGAAAAGGCTTACTTCTTGCTCACACGAAATCCTCCGTGGGTCTAGCCATTTTTCCCTAACAAATGTTCTTCATGTGGCACCTTGGTAAACCAGAGCATTGGAGCTTCTACTATTCTGGAGCTTCATCATCTGGAACATGTGATCTCAAGTGATGTGGGAGGGAAAGAGAAGGAGGGAGAATCACCTACATTCCTTAAATGCTTTGGCTTGGAAGTGACACAAATTATTTCCACTCATATATCACTGGCCAAAGTAAGTCACATAGCCATCCCTAACTTTAAAGGGATGGAAATATATAGTTTTTTTATGTGCCTCGAAGGAGAAGGGACTTGGATAAAATCGTGTTAATTAGTAGGGTATACCATGCAGTGTATTTTTCTGTTTGGGGGGCACATAGGAGGAGGGACCTAAGAGACTATGTAGTTAAGAGGGGTTAGAGGCAGATTCCGGAAGGAAGAAAGATTTTTAAGAATGAAGAGGAGCTGTCTTTTGAAGAAAGAGGGAAATCAATTCCAGGCAGAAGGAATCACGTGTGCCCAGGTATGAAAATATCAGGATAATTGTCAGTCATTTGACATTTGTGGAAAGAAGGGTAGGCAGAGGAATGTCTGTAGATGTAGCCAGGACACAGACCATGATATGCTCCTTTAAGTAAAGAAATAGAAGCTGGCTTTGCTGTAATCCCCATACAAGTTTTTAGGGATTAACACCATATTTGTATTTAGCATGAGAACAATAATTTAAAGAGTTCTTGAAGCAATTAAGACCAGAAAAATAGCTTCCCAACTTGCAGAAACTTAACAGAAGTTAAAAGACCATTTGGGGAAAAAAGGGGTTCCTTCATAATGTAATTCTCAGACCTCAGACTGCACACTTCACTCAGATAGGAAGAAATCATTTCTGTCTGATTCTAGGATCATTCTAGAATAGACAGAATCATTCCATTATGTCTTCCAGGGAGAAATTTCATATTCACTACCCCCGCACCCCTCAACACACACACTAATACAGAATGAGTAGGATTACTAGACTTTGTTTCCAAATTGTTTTTTCCTTTTGAAGCTTTCCTAGCCATGGTAGGAGGCATCTCCAGCTCCTGCAAGGCCGCAGGAGGATTTCACTTTGGGACTGATTAAGGTAGCATGTAAATGACTGGAGGGCAGATTGTGCTTTGAGCCACATCAGCATGCTCAAGTGC
>NW_007734863.1:62126-67883 GCF_000696425.1 Galeopterus variegatus
GTAGCATGTAAATGACTGGAGGGCAGATTGTGCTTTGAGCCACATCAGCATGCTCAAGTGCTCATTAAATGTTTGACACAACATTAGAAGTGAGTGTTCCCTGTCATACCATTGGTATAAATTTTGTGAATCAGTTTGGGGGTTTCAAGAGGAATTTGCCTAAGTTACTTATGTTCCTTGGAGAGCAACAAATATGTATGTAACTCAATAGACAGGCATTTAAGCCAAAGGGGCATATTTCTTTGGTTCCATTGGAATTATTACATAGATTCTTGTATTCTTTTCTTGAGGGAAAAAGTGACCAGCAGGCAGCACAATAATATCACGTTAAATTTTTTTTTTTAATTTTTTAAATTTTTTTATATTCCTTTTTGTCTTTTTTACTGACCGGTAACGGGATCGCCACCCTCAGTGTCGCGTCCACACTGCGCTCAGCCAGTGAGCAGGAACTGGTCTCCACATGGGATCCGAACCCTCGGCGGGAGCGCCGCTGCACTCCCAAGCGGCGCACTCTCCAGTGCGCCACCGGGCCGGCTCATCACGTTAAATTTTTAAAGAAAACTTTATGTTCATCTTATCTGAATATCATTTTATAAATGGGAACAATGATGTTTTCCAAAGTGACATAGCTTATAAAACCAGCACTAGAACCAAGGTTTGTTGATTCTAAGACCAATGATCTTTCTTATATTTTAGTGAAATTTAATTTTTATTAATACCTTATCCAAATCCAAATAAGTCACTTTTATTATTATTATTTGCCCATACTTATTTAGATTTACTCGCCAATGATCTTTCTTATATTTTAGTGAAATTTAATTTTTATTAATACCTCATCCAAATCCAAATAAGTCACTTTTATTATTATTATTTGCCCATACTTATTTAGATTTACTCACATATTTACTTTTTTTCTTCTTGTTATTATTGTTTCCTGCATATCACTCCTAACTTCTCAGTTTAATTCCTTCTGACCCAAGCACATCCTTAAGTTAAAACTCTATCAGTGAGAATCTGTTCATGGTAAACTTTATCAAACTGTGTCTATAAATATCTTTATTTCACCTTGCTTATTAAAAGATTGCCTAGATAAATATGGATTTTTGAGTATAGAATTTTTAGGTGAGTATAGAAAATTGACCTCCTTTATTGTCATCATTTAAAAAATATTTCATTGCCTTCTGGTCTTTATTATACTGATGAGAAGTCTGCTGTCATACTAATTGTAGATCTTTTGCATAGAACTATCTTTTCTCATTGGTTGTTTTTGGGATATTATCTTTATCTTGGGGCTCTGAAGTTTTACCATTATGTGTTTAAATAAACATTTTTCTTTTCCTTGTCTTGCTCGGAACTCAGTGTGCTTTATCAAGCTGAGTATTCATATCTTTCACTAATTCTGAAAAATTCCAAGGTATTATCTTCCAAAGAATATGTTACTTTTATCCTATCTACTCTTGCTTTCTGTTACTTTAGATTTATGTTGAAATTTTCATTCTATCATATCTCTAAAACCTTCACATATTCTGCTTCTTTATTTTCTTTTCAGTTCTAGCTTCCAGTTCAGTAATTTTCTCTTCAGCTATGTTTAATATGCTATTTCATTTCTCTACTGAGCTAAATCTCGGTAACTATGTTTTCATTGATAGAAAATCCATTTGTTTCATTTTCTAATTTGCCTGATTGTTTTTATTTTCCTGTTCTTTCATTGTGATTTTTTTCTCTTATCTCTTTAATAATTTTAAACATACACATTTTAGTAATCTCTTATTGTTTTATCAATTTGCGTTATTAGAATGCTAATTTTTTCTGATACCGCACCTATACTCTTTCTGGTGGTTTGTTTTCTTATATAGTTTGTAATTTTTCATTGTGAGCTCACTTTCCATGAGTGATTATTAATGTTATGGGAATTGCATATCATCATATTTGAGGAAATGTTGTTAAAACGTGGTTCTACATTTGCTTGTGCCAGATACCTTAGGAATTTTAACATTGCATGATCTATTTTTATGTTGAACTATCAGCATTGGTATTCTTACACCATAGAGACTAAAATCTTTGGAAGTATGGAAAAATTCCATTTAGGCTCTATTCTATAAAAAGATTAGAGCTAGAGAGGGATGGTAGATGGGTCTCTTGGAAAGGGTATGGAAATCCACCAGGTGCCATTTCTACAGCTTTTGCATAGAGAGGTAAGCCCATTAGTGTATGGCATATCAAATTACAAAGAATCTGGAAGGAAGACAATCTCATCCTTGCAAAATGAATCTTTATTTCAACACTGACAATGAGTTGCAGCTTGTATTCCAAATGACACAGGGCTGGAAAATCCACATTCTGTACTTAATACCCCCCGAATGTTCAAACTACTCTTCCCACTATTGAAAACTAGATGCATGGGAGATTCTTAAATATAGTTAGCATCTTAAAATTCTAAGTTCTAACCTCCTGCTACAACACATGTTGGCCTCTTGCAGGTACACATGGCTTCATGGCAGTACCTTTCAGTCTCTTCTCAGATGCAGATAGCTTGCGGCTCCCACAGCAAAGGATTGATTTAAAAGTTTAGGCTAAGTTCTACTGGTACCTGTTGGTGTTATGGATGATAACATTCATTACGAACTCATATGGGCCAGGCACTATGTAAATGCTGCATATTAATTATGTCATTTAATTATTTCAAGTCTCCTAGTACTCTATTTTATAAATCAAGAAACTGAGACTTGGAGAATTTCATAACTTGCACATGGCCATGGACTTACGGAATTTGAATTTGAGTTCAGTCAATCTGATTCCTCCAACACGCTCTTGAGCTCAATGCATACTGCTGCTACTGCTATAGATACCTCTTGTTCTAGCAAGTAATGGATATAAAAGATTTTCTTAAAGCAATAAGCCTTCAGGGTATATTTCAGCACTTTAAGTACATTTGTCAAACCTGTTAGTGTCCTATAACCATTTCAATTTCAACACTTGTCTTCTTTTCCCACAAACTATCAAAATGTTTCCCAAATATCTCTAATTTGGTATATTTTTATTTATGTTATAATTTGGTGTGTGTGTGTGTGTGTGTGTGTATAGAACACTTGCTCCTAGAGACAGCTCAGAAGTCCTTTGTTGGTTACTGTGTCCTGAGTTTCACTTTGAAAACAATGGTTTCCAAAATGCCTCCCCTGAGTTGTAAAAATTTTAAATAATACTTAAAAGAGATAGGCACTATGTTAGTAGCTGTTGGCGCTCCTAGTGTTTGCCAGGGCACAGTGACTAAGTGACAAAAAATTAACTGCTTTTTTAGTTATTTGGATTCCCCCAAATCTAAGCCTCCCCTCACCATTTCTGTCATTTTTCCTTCATCTGCTCAACATTGTGTGCTGGCTTCGGTGATGTAAACCGATGTGTCAGGAATAGCTGCTGAGGCATCTCCTAAGAGGAAAATAGTGCACTTTCCAGAGAAAGAAAGAGAAAATACATTCCATCCTTTTAAAGTAAGCTTTTCTACTGTAAAAGCACACAATTATTCAAGAAAATTTGGAAAATACAGAAAAGGAAGAAAACTCTACTCATAGTTCTACCAGCCAAGACAATCATCATTAATAATAGATTTGTGTATTGCCACCTTGTCTCTTTTATTTGTATAGTTTTGTGCTTTTGTTTCTGATATTTACAGTCAGACCATAGAATTAAAATTCTTTAGGGTTTTGTTTTCCCTGATGACCTAAAAAAAGAAAAAGAAAAAAACTGAGGTCAAATACATATAGCAAGGATTTATTGACCAGTATAATGATTGCAACTGGGGAGATGCATAGATCAGGTCGCCCTGAGAAATGTGTTCTGAAAAGGGCCAGCAGAACTTAGCATTTTATAATCACAACAAGGGGGGGGGGGTCAAAAGAGAGAGAGAGAGAGAGAGAGAGAGAGAGAGAAGGACAACCCCACCTAATTACTTCTTCAGATTTTCTATTGGTTTGTACATGATGTATAAATTTGGGATTGTTACTAGGTTATATCCTACATGCAGGGATCTAGGGTAAGGGCCACAAAAGCATTCTAGGTTATTTTATGCCTTTCTGGTGCCATCCTGTCTGCTTCTAAGTGAAAATGGCCTTATGATAATGTTTTCTAGGAGAGGTGGACCTGACTACTGACCTATCCCAGATCTCTCAGGGCACCATAATTTAGCTGACCTGGTCAGAGCAGAGTTTCTGGTTTTCATGCCTAATACTATAACATGGGTTTTTCCAAATGCCACCTTTATGGATACAGACATACTCCCCATGTTTAGCACAGGTGATACATTCTACCTGAATATGGGATGGCTAAACATTCAGTGCTGTATGAGGTCTTTAAACAATGGATCTCCATACAGTTGTGTTTCCTGGCAGCTAATGCTCCATTCTCTTCAAACCCCCTCCTGAAGACTCAAGATGCTTCCTGCCAAGGTTTCTTCTGGTTTCCATTCATCTAAGTTTTGGTAAATCCTAACCAATAGAACTGATGTATAATATTGCCCTTTATAATGGCAAAGGACTCCCACCAATTCTTAATTGCCTGCTAATCTTTTGTAAACAAATTCTTTGAAGGTGTCTTAAGTCACTATAATATAAATACTTTGGCATCCTGTGTGGTATGCTTCTTATGTGTTTTTTTCCCCACCCACACCTTTCCAGGCTATCACTTAATCACACTCTCACTTAATCACATTCTATCAGCTATTATGGGTTAAAACTCTTTATCAGAACCTAAAATAAATGTCAGAAAGAGAGGCCACTGCAGGATAAACCAAATGCTTTTGACAATCACTCAGATTAGGGAAATGGCAGTCATTGGCCGTAATCTCATCTGCCTGGATTGGTTTAATAGTAATTAAAACATGGAAGGGGGATAATACATTAACAGTGTACTAAAATACATTGTGTGTGTGTGTAGAGAGAGAAGGAGAGAGAGAGAGAATGTTTGAGAAAAATATTTCAGAAATTTTAAGCCTGTTGATTAATAACTCCCCATTTTCCCCTATTCCCAGCCCCCAGAAACCACAACTCTAGTCTTTGATTTTATGAATTTGACTATTTTAGGTGTCTCATATAAGTGGGATGATGCAGTACATGTCTTTATGTGCCTGGCTTATTTCACTTAGCATAATACCCTCAAGGTCCATGCGTGTTGTTGCATGTTGCAGAATTTCCTACTGTTTAAAGGCTGAGTATCCATCATCTGTATATACCACAGTTTCTTAAACCATTTGTCTGCCAATGGACTTTTGGGTTGTCTCCTTATCCCACCTATTGTGAATTTCTTATTCAAGCAGATGAGCATCTCTTTGAAATTCTGATTTCAATCTTTAGGGATCTATAGCCCCCAAAGTGTGATGCTGGGTCATACGGTAGTTCTACTTTTAATTTTTTGAGGAAATTCTATACCATTTTCTATAAGAGCCACACCATTTTGCATTCCCACCAACGGTGGGCAAGGGCTTCAATTTCTCCACATCTTTGACAACACTTATCTTTTGTTTGTTTGTTTTTTAAACTTATTTTTAATATACAAATAAAAATTATATATATTTATGGTATACAACATGATGTTTTGATATATGCATACACTATGGAGTAGCTAACTCAAGCTAATTAACATATGCATTACCTCACTTTTTTTTTTTGTGGTAAGAATACAAAATTCTACTCTTTACAATTTTTAAGTATACAATGTATCATTAACTATAGCCACCATAATGTACAATAGATCTTTTGAAATTAT
>NW_007734863.1:69701-71584 GCF_000696425.1 Galeopterus variegatus
GTTGTGAGGATTAAAGAAGGTGACCTATGTAAAGTCTCTCATTTTAAATTGATGTTTGTTTCCTGTCTGGATCCTTGCTTTTGGTCTGGGTATGATAAGGGGATTTAGTTCTTCCTGAGTGCCACTTCCTTCACCTCTTGGACATAATATCAAGTGTTCTGTGACTGGATTGCAGGTAGCTTTGGGTGAGGCTGACAAGGAGCTGATAACTTATTCCAGGGACAAACAAGAAAGTGTCCAGTGTTGGGAAAAATAGGAAAATGGTCAGGGCCCCTCAGATGTTCAGAATCTTGCTGAGTATTTGCTGTAAATATCCTCAGGTGTTCCTTGTTACTACTTAATGTAAATTGCATATGGGCAGCCAGGTGTCCAGGGTTGTGAACTTAAGTATAAAAGACTAACAGCTCTCCTCTACAGTGCTTCTCAGAACTCTCAGAGAAGCCATTAGGACAGTTGCTCCTAGATCTGAATAAAANTCTGAGTATTTGCTGTAAATATCCTCAGGTGTTCCTTGTTACTACTTAATGTAAATTGCATATGGGCACCCAGGTGTCCAGGGTTGTGAACTTAAGTATAAAAGACTAACAGCTCTCCTCTACAGTGCTTCTCAGAACTCTCAGAGAAGCCATTAGGACAGTTGCTCCTAGATCTGAATAAAACCCATTCATTTTTCTATACCTATGGCTCCCAGAACCTTCTTTTTCCCTATTACCTAGCTCACAGACCTGTGTGTGGTGGGTTTGTAACCCAATCTGTGCAACAGACTCGAGGGGTCTGTAAGCCCTAACTTTACAGGAAATATTTGGTAATATCTTCCATCTCATTAGTACCTGCCTTTGCAATTTCAGTAGGTTGAGTGGTGGATTCACACTTGTGAAAATCACACTGTAGGGGCTAAAGGAAAACTTCACCCCTAAAGGTCTACTAATAAAAATTACTGACAAATTTAGGTTAATATGAAGAAAAGGCATGACAAATTTTACTATTTAATGTGCTAGGAGAAGGCAAAGTGCAACGGAATCAAAGACAGTAATGTCCTAAATTCCAATAGGGGTACAGAGCTTATAAACCAGTGTTCAGGAGAGAGAGAAGGTGGGGAAGGTAGAAGACCCAGAGCAATGGCCTGAGACCAGGTTTCTGTCAAGTTCTGGGGGGAGGCGTTGTCATAGGTGGAAGAAGGAAGTCAGAGGTAGTTAAGTAGAGACATCTAGTATGCACGTGCAAATACTTCAAGTAACCTCACAGCTGCCCTCAAAGAATAGACAGTAGCCAAAGGAGAGGAGCCTGGGAGGAAGCCTGGCTGTTTGCATTTACAGATGTAAATTTCTTTCCAAAGAAACAGTCTTCTAGCCAATCTTGTTTTTCCAATCTCTCTGAATTAACCATCTTGAAATATATCAAAAAAATATATTTTGAGGCTAAAATACTTTGTATTCCTACAGTTTCCCCTTCAAAATTTTAATTTTTAGAAAGTTTCACATATTACTATAAGATTGGTAGCTATGGAAAGATTTGGGTTAAAAGTTTCTAGATAAGAGATAAGCAAAGGAAAAAGCATAAATTGGGACATGCAGAAAAAACAGATTTGAGTACACCATTTGATAGTTTCTTGAATCAATCTCTTAGTCCTTAGAATAGGTCAGTTTTGTTAGAGCTGTGTCCTATTCCAGAAAGTGGCTTTGCAAATGGGCTCCCATTAAGGATAGGTCTCTGTATCATCTAAGTATACAGGTATTTCATAAGAGATTTTCTGTGAAAACAAAATAAAACAAAGGTTAATGTCTGTGTTTCCAAAACTCCAAAGTTTCATTTGCTTGCTGCGCAATAGCCAATAATTGAGAGACAAGTGTTGGTGTAAGGAAAGGCAGCCTTTAATCAGGAAG
>NW_007734863.1:71878-73002 GCF_000696425.1 Galeopterus variegatus
AACAAAACAGAGTCACTTCCGTTCAGGCTGTTATATCTGGAGTTGTCTATAAACTGGTTTTTCTAGAGTCTCTGAAGCATCTTCAGTTGGAGTATCCTGGCTGTAACAATCTGATATATATTTCTGGATTACAGTTGTGTGCACAAAATGTTCAAATATAAGTTGCCAACAGTGATTTTCCTTCAAAGCCAAGATCACTTTGGCCTGCAGGGCCTTCGGAAAAAGGCAGCTTCAATTTCTAGTGATTTCAATTCAGAAGTGTAGGGAAAAAAACCTGAAAATGTTAGGAGAGTCACAGCCAGATACTGGAGGAAATTAAAAATTCAGGATTCAGTCCAGATAATAAAAACTCAAAAACAATGGGCAGGGCTGGAATCTAATAACAGATGTACTATCAGTTTCTTCTTCTGAAACACAATTTCTCTCTCTACAAGCCCCCCCCCCCAACACCCCTTTCTACCAAACATATTTATGACAAGACTAATACATTTACAATAAGTGTAGTCTCTGGCCTGATTATTCTCATCAAGTACATCAAGAGTAATGATTTATCATATAGGCTTTTTTTGAATTGGCTTTGCTGGGACTTTTGTAAGTAATCTCGGATTAGACCTTTAAAAGCCTCTTGGGACTGAGGAAGCCAACCCATGGATTTGATTCACTCACAGACTACCTGAATGAGATGGGTGAATTCCTCTCTTCTGGAGGCTCCCAAAATATTGAAGTTCTGGCCCATCAGAAAGTTACATTTTTACTTACCATAAGGCCAAGAACCCTGTAATCATGTAGACAAGGTACCAAGCCAGTCTTTCCAAGGGGGTTTTTATTGGCTCCATAAAAGGTCAACCTCAATTCCTTAAAGCAGTCTGCTTAAATCTGAAAATATGACATTCCAGTCAAAGCCTTGGTAAAATAACAAGTGTCTCCAATTTTGTCCTCCTATAACAAAAGAAAGCAGATTCTTTTTGAACTTATGCAAATAACTGTATTGCCATAAAATAAGAATACTCTCACATATTTTCAAAATTCAGGAGGGTTCAAGTAGAGAGAAAAGTAAATGTTTCAATTTTGCTCAAAAGTTTACTTTACCATATAGCCTAAAAGAGGGGGAAAAATTCTTTAAA
>NW_007734863.1:73981-75800 GCF_000696425.1 Galeopterus variegatus
CAATTTTGCTCAAAAGTTTACTTTACCATATAGCCTAAAAGAGGGGGAAAAATTCTTTAAAATGTGGAAAACAAAACATAAAAAGAGTTAGCAGTGTTTCAAACAAAAAAGTGAAAAAAAATCATTTTAGTCTTTTATCAGTTCAGTCCCATGTAATTAATTCTTTTCTGCTTGATGTTAGATTCAGTTTTCCATTAGAGTTCAAACCAGTTTTTCCACTGGAGTTCAAACCAGTTCATTTGATCAGCAGAGGTCTGTATGTCAAAGTATATGTCAGAGGCTTTTTATCCTTTCCATAAACTTCTTTGGAGACATGACACTCTAGGATTTGTAAAGACCTTTTAAAAACAGTATCGAAATAAAGCAATTAACTGTGGCATGGTTAAAGACACAATTGACAAAAAAAAGTTAGTCATTTCCATGACCTGAAATAATCTTTCATAAAAGCCATAACTATGACTAATAACATACGATGACATGTCAGAATTTCATACAATTTTGGAACACATGTTAGTAACACATTTATACAAATATAAAGTTACATACAGAGAAAGAAAATAAACTTCAATTTTTAACTCAGTTTTCCTAAGTAATCAAAAGACCTAATAAAGACATGTAATCTGTTTCTCACTCCCTGCCCACTCCCCCAAACGGCCCCCCAAGAGGCAGTGCCGAGACAGGGAGGGGACCATATTGGGTTTTGTCCTCCAGCATTGGGGACACATATGTCCAGGCCTCATCATGATTACTTGTCTATGTTACTGAAACTCCAAAGGTCCATTTGCTTGCCGCTCAATAACCAATAATTGAGAGACAAGTGTTGGTGTAAGGAAAGGTGGCTTTTAATCTGGAAGCCAGCAGCCTGGGGAATGGTGGATTTATGTCTCAAAGACCATCTCCACTTTCCCCAGACTTGCCAAGAGGTTTTACAGGGACAGGTGGTAGGGGGCTGATTCATGGTGACCTAAGCAGGGACATGCAGGCATAATCATAAAATTGTAGATAAACATCAAAGAACTTCTCAGGTGGGAGCTGATTCATGGTGACCATCCTCCATGAAGTCAAGTCATGGATGGAGTTCCTGTTAACCTTAAAAAGATCCAGTTAATAAGCTAGTAAAGAATGGCCATCTGGGTTAATAATTTCTTCTATAATTATTCTGCGTACATAGTGAGCAAAAGTCATTATGTTCTAGCAGTCATGTGAACAAGAATCATTGTATTCTGGGCTGGCCAGTTGGCTCAGCAGGTTAGTGTGCAGCCTTGTAACACCAAGGTCAAGAGTTTGGATCCCCTTACTGGCCAGCCATACACACACACACACACACACACACACACACACAAACCAAAACAACAAAAGAATCATACTATTCTAATGTCCAGCTGCAAGCTATGCACTTTGGGTTACAAGAGTAAGAAAAAAACTTTTTAATTTAGAAGTTTAACAAAATGGAATCACTTCTGTTCAGGCTGTTACAAACTCCCTACTGTCAAATAATATTCCATTTCTATGGAATAAGGGTCACTGAGTTTGTTCTGACTGCTTCTAGCCAAATGGGGATGATGAGGGGACTTGCGATGAAACGTTTTGACTTTTTAAAAAAATCCTTTTGGTTCCCTTTTGAGGAACAGCACTCTGTAACATCCTTTGCGTCAATCGTTCCTGTATTCCCATATAAAAATTGTAGCAACAGTATATGGTACAGCACAGTGAAATTCCTAAAAACACTATAATTATTAAAATTATTAGTGCCTTTTTTCATCAAGTCTATTCACTGGGGTCGGGACTCCCTCTTCAGCAAAGGGTGCTGGGATAACTG
>NW_007734863.1:77616-78863 GCF_000696425.1 Galeopterus variegatus
GTGGGCCAGAATAATCATATACATTGTATATTGACAAAATAAAAAATTAAAAAAAAATAAAATAAAATAAAATAAAATAAAATAATTAGTGCCTTTTTTATTAAAACAGTGTTTTTCCTCTAAACCAGGAAGAGAAGCAATTAGTTAGAGATAAAGTGGGATCAGTCATAGAAACAACATATTGTATATCTCGTAAAGCACATGAAGTATTACCCAGATTATCTGGGATATATATATATATATACATATGTATGTTTATATATGTGTGTGTGTATATATATATATATATATATATAGCATTCAGCTTTAATTACAGCAAAGTTCCACCTTGAGGTACAATTAGCACATCCTTTTTTTTTTTTAATCAGGCCCATTTTTGAGTTAATTAAAGCTATTTTATGTATAGTGTATTTACAGAGAGTTGGTTTAATCTAGTCTAATTTGGGGGTATTATTGGGCCAATGGTTGTAAGTATGGCTTCTTTGTTTCCAGCAGAAGGGGCCAGTACAACTTAAGTGCCCAATGATGGGGGGAGTTAGATATCCACCAAGGTAGGCCCGGAGTGCTAGAAAGAGGAAGTGGCCCACATATCCAGCAAAAATCTACTTGTAGCCTGTCAGCATAGTGTTGAGCCCGTTGTAAAAAAACAAGTTGGAATCATTTGTTTGGCACAGCAAAGTACACGTAAGAGTAGCTAGAAAACAGTTTAGAAAACCCACGGTGTTAATTACTTTTCTTTGTAAAATAGAAGTTTGAGGTCCTCTAACAGCTCATAAATCCATAGATCAAACTTAGGTCCCTCTTCTGGGGGTGTTTTTTTGTTGTTGTTGTTTCTTTGTTTGTTTTTACCTGTATGTGATAAATTCAAGGCTTAACATTGGCAAGCTTTAGGGAGGTATGGGTGGTCAGCAAGATATCATACGGACCCATCCATTTCTCAGTCAGTTGGTCTGAGCCTCGGTCTCACCATGTCTTTAGCAGCATTCTGTCTCTTGGGCTGAAGGGGTATAAGAGGTTTGTCTGCTGGAAAAGCTGACCAGGAAAAGGCAAGCTAATGTAGAAGAGCTAGAGTTTGGCACAACTGTTGCACATAGCTTTCAGATGCAAGTCATGTTTTATATCTAGAGAGGGAATCCCTAGCATGGAGGCTTGGAAAGGTCTCCCATATATAATTTTAAAAGAACTCAATTTGGGGGCCGGCCCGGTGGCGCACTGGATAGTGCGCCGCTTGGGAAGCGCGGCGGCGC
>NW_007734863.1:79398-82876 GCF_000696425.1 Galeopterus variegatus
CCATTGCCGGACACGGAAAAAAAAAAAAAAAAAAAAAAAAAAAAAAAAAAGAACTCAATTTGAGTCCACTTCTAGGTGCCACCCTAATATGAAGCAAGGCAATGGTTAATGTTTTATCTCATTTCAGATGAGTTTTCTGGCAAATTTTGGCTAGAGTTCTTTTAAAGTATGATTCATCTTTTTGGTTTTTTATATGGACTGAGGTCTTTATGACAAATGTAGTTTCCATTTGATTTGTAGAGCTTCACTCACCTCCTGTGTTATCATTCAGGCTGTTACACTAGGAAAAGGCAGAGCACGGGAGAATCCCAAGAGAGTAATGTCCTTACAAACCAGTGTTCAGGAGGGAGAGAAGGTGGGAGGAGGTAGGAGTCCCAGAGCAATGACCTGAGACCAGGTTTCTCTGAAGTTCTGGGGGGAGGCATTGTCATAGGTGGAAGAGGAAGTCAGAAGTAGTTAAGAAGAGACATCTAGTATGCACATAAAAATACTTCAGGTAACCTCACAGCTGCCCTCAAAGAATAGAAAGTATCCAAAGGAGGGGAGCCTTTGCCTTGCCCTAGTGCCAGGAACTCTCGTAGAGTTTGGAGGTATGGTGGTAAACACGATTTTTTTAAAGTTGGGGGAGATAGATGGCAAGCAAATCAATGTAAGCTATAACAGCAGGGAGCAATATGTGTTTCTGCATTCAAACAAATAAGATGAGATAATGGGTGAGGTGGGGCTGGGTTCAGATGGGGGGATTGGGTGGTGGCCACTGATGAAGGTCTGAGAGCAGGTAGGGGGCAAGCCAGGAAGGTAGATAGGAAGTGCCTGGGATCCCACGTCATGTGTGGGGCTGATGTGAGGCCAGCGTGGGAAGGGGCAGTGAGGGAGGGTTGGGGGAAGAGGGAGACTTGGGAAGGCAGGGAGGACCAAGTTACACAGGGCCTGGCAGGTGACCACAGGAGTTTGTATTTTATTGGGGGTATAAAGAAAATATCTTGGAGGACTTTGGGCCAAGCAGTGACTTGATCTGACTTGTGTTTTTAGAAGATCATTCTGGTTATTCTGTGGACATTTAACTGTGGGTTGGCATGAGTGGAAGAATTTAGACAGGTTACTTGACTTTGCAAAACTGTTATGGACTGAAATATGTCTCCTCCAAATTCATATGTTGCAGCCATAACCCCCAATCTCATATTTGGAGAGAGGGCCTTTGAGGAGGTCATTGAGTATAAATGAGGTCATAAGGGTGGAGCCCTAATCTGATAGGATTGGTGTCCTTATAGGAAGATGAAGAGAGACAAAGCTCTTTCTCTCTCTCTGGGCACACAGAAGAAAGTCCATGGGAGGACATAGTGAGAAAGCAACTGTCTGCAAGCCAGGAAGAGAGGTCTCACAGGGAACTGAATCAGCCAGCACTTTGATCATGGACTTCCAGCCTCCAGAACATCACAAAATAAATGTCTGTTGTTTAAGTTACCCAGTCTGAGGTATTTTGTTATGGCATCCTGAGCAGACAAATACAAGAACCTTACATGAAAAGCCCCTTGGAAGA
Organism: Galeopterus variegatus; assembly: GCF_000696425.1. Lineage (NCBI taxonomy): Eukaryota > Metazoa > Chordata > Mammalia > Dermoptera > Cynocephalidae > Galeopterus > Galeopterus variegatus. The sequence continues at coordinate 80,939 of NW_007734863.1, forward strand.
TTTTTCTGCTTTGTTTTGTGGACCCAAGTTGAATGCATGTGTCAGTGTGTGATGCGGCTACTAGAACAGCTATAGCAATTGTGGCCTGCATTGTTGGTCCTGTCCTCATCAGGGAAAGGATAGTACCCTGCACTCTGCATGTAATCACATGTGTACACATCTGGTATGACATTTCAAGACAATAGATGGCAGGGCAAGATAACTACCAGGAAGGGAGAGAGTTCTGGAAATCACATGTGTGTGGAAAAGTTCCAGGAGCTGAGAATGTCAAAAATAGAGAAAAGAAAGCTGGGGACAGATAGAAATGATGACCTCCAGGATTGAAAGGATAGCACTAACACCAAGGAGAGGAATTTTTGGTGATCGGATTTTACTTGAATGCAAAAGTCCTTGCTAGCAGAATTATTTAAAGCTGGAAAACATTTTCTCAGAAAGACATAATCTCGCAATCTCTGGAAGTGACAGTCTCAGGCTAGAAAAATATCTGTAAGGTACCCAGTACAGTGGATTTCTTCTTTCTTGAGGAGGCAGTCACCCTTTGACACATGTGGATGGCAAGACATAAACCAAAAAATGGAAAAATAGATTGTTTCATGAGGCTGGGCACTAAGGTCACATTATGGAGATAACTATACATGTCTCAATATTATGTGTGAAATCAAAGTACACTGCCAGGCTCTGAAACTACTTCAGTCTTCATTCACTTGTGCACTTCTTGATTTGGAAAGTTTGGCCCCAGGCAAACAAATATTCACATTATTTTGATGTTGCTCTTCATATTTGTGAAATAATGAGTCTATTCCTTTTTCAATATTGAAATCATTTTAGAAATAGAATACAAACAAATGAAATTCCATAAACAAAATAACACTCTTTTTATGATTATAAATGTAACTCATGTTCTTGGTAGAAAAATACAGAAAAGTATGTGGAATAAAATTAGTCACCCAGATTCCAGCTTAAGAGATAAACAGAATTAACATTTTAGTGTATTTAGTGCCAGTCTTTTTACTATGCATAATCATATATATATATATATATATATATATATATATGACTATAACTACAACTATATACACATCCCTTTTAAAATGAAACTCAGTCATATCCTTTTCACAATATGTATTATCAGCAATACCCCATGCCATTAATGAATTTTAAAATGTGATTTTTTAAAATAGCTGCATCAGATAAGATGCATAAATTTACCACAATCACAATAAATTCCAACATGTTCCCATTGAATATTTACAGTGTTGCCAGTGTTTCACTGTTAAAATTAACACTATGACGATCACCCTTATATAAATATTTTTGTATACATCTTTGCTTATTTTCTTAGAATAATTATTAAGTGTGGAATTAATGGGTCAATGCCTGAATAGTAGTAAACCTCTTGATAGAAACTGTCAGTCAAATTGATCTCCAGAAAGATTGTAGGAGTTTATATTCCCATGATTGTATATAAGGCTGCCAATTTCAAGTATGTCATCAACTCTAAACATGCTCTTTAAAAAGAAATTTTGCCAATTTGATAAGCAAGTATGGACTTTCAGCTTCATTATAATTTATTTGATTAGCAAGATTTATTTTTTTTCTTCTATATGGTTACAAGTGATTTAAAAGGTTTCTGCTGAGGATTGTCTGCTCATGTTCTTTGAAATTTTTCTATTGGCATTTGTCTTTTTCTTGTTAATTTGTAAGAGCACTTCATAATGTAAAGAAATAAACTCTTTGTAATATATATATATATTAGTTTGCACTTTTCTCTCAATTTATTTTTCATTACCATTGACTTGCAGAAGGATGTACAGAAATTATTTGGTTAAAACTATGCATCTTTTCCTTTGTGATTACTTTTCCATTAAATTTATGCTTGGAAGGCTCTTTCCATCCTTAAAATTATATAAATATTCAGCTATGTTTTATTCTATTTTT
>NW_007734863.1:83540-86305 GCF_000696425.1 Galeopterus variegatus
ATCATTATTGAAACCGAGTGATGGGGACCTGTGGGTGCATTACACTTTTCTTTTACCTTTCGTTTATACTAAAAAATTTCTCTAATAAAATGTTTTTATGACAGTGAAAGTTACAGGAAACCTAAGACTTCATATTCGAACTCCTATCTCTTCCTCAAATTCAATATGTAGTCAATCATCGCCAAATCCTAACCGACATGAACACACCATTGCTGCCACTTCCTCAGCCCTAGGAAGCTCTCCCTCTTGCCTGTGGGCTTGCTGCTCCAGCTGTCCTCACACCAGCTCGTCCTCTCATGTCCTTCCTTCTGCACTGGACTCCTTCCTAGCCAAACCCCAGCATGCACCCTACAATCTGGCCTTTGTACACTAATTGTCCTTCCCTGAGCTCACTCTGCTGCATCTCACCTTGGTTCATGTGCACTTGACTCTCTGCCTGGGAAGCACCCACCCTCCTTGTCTGCCTGGCGAACTTGTGTGGCTTCTTCAATACTCAAATGGAGCACCAGCCCGTGGAAGCGTACTGTGGACCTCCACGGCACTGCCAGCCCTGAACATAGCTGGTTGCTCTCTCCTTGGGGCTCCCACCACTGAACACACTCTAGTGGGAGTATTTGCTTATATCGGTCACCTTAATGGGAGCTGAGTCATGTTTATTTGTACAGTTGTCCCCTTTATCCATGAGGGTTATGTTCCAAGACCCCCAGTTGATCCCTGAAACCATGGATAATAGCAAACCCTACAATTCTATGTTTTTTCCTATACACACATACCTATGACAGTTTAATTTATGAATTAGACACAGTAAGAGACTAACAACAATAACCAATAATAAAATAGAAAGATTATAAGAGTATACTTTAATAAAACTTGCGTGAATGTGGTCTTTCTCTCTCTCTCACCCTTCTTCCTGTGATGGAGAAGTAACAGAGCAGGAAGTTGTGAGATTTCATCACGCTATTCAGAATAGCATGCAATTTAAAACTTACGAATTGTTTATTTCTGGAATTTTCTATCTGATATTTTTGGACCCTACCCTTCTTCCTGTGATGGAGAAGTAACAGAGCAGGAAGTTGTGAGATTTCATCACACTATTCAGAATGGCGTGCAATTTAAAACTTACGAATTGTTTATTTCTGGAATTTTCTATCTGATATTTTTGGACCCTGCTTGACTGCAGGTAACTGAAACTATGGAAAACAAAACAGAGGATAAGAGGGACTACAGCCTAGCAAAGGGTTAACGAATGGTTCATGTATAAATAAAAAGAAAAGGAAAATCTGCTTTTTCCACATGAAAGAAACAATTATCCTAAATTGGATTAATTGTGGCAATTTTTCTGTCTCTTAAGGATGTTTGGCTCTACAGGTTCTGACCTAAGGAGACAAAGATTTACCATGACACTAAGGGGCCAAAACTCAGGGTCTCTCACTGCACACTGACCCCCCTAGGCCTGGGAGGAGCCCTGGCTAGGTGGTCACATGGTTATATGATACTGCAATATTTGAAAGACACATGTCCCCTCCCTTCCACTTCCTCCCTTGGCAGAGGGTGGTGGTGTGAGCAAAACACTTGGGATCCAGCTAAAGGGAGGTTGAGTGGGGAATGCAATCCTTTGAATTTAGTCAGATCTGTTTATATGGTTTGCAGTCATTTCTGTTGCAGTGGCCAAAGAAAAACTTAACCCCTAAAGCCTCATTAATAAAAATCATTGACAAATTTAGATCAATAGGAAGAAAAGGCATATCAAATTTTATCATTTACAACGTACTGGGAGAAGGCAAAGCACAGGGGAATCATGAGAGAGTAACATCCTAAATCCAGTGGGGGTATAAAGCTTATAAACCAGTGTTCTCGACAGGGAGAAGGTGGGGAAGGTAGAAGCTCCAGAGCAACGGCCTGAGACCAGGTTTCTCTGAAGTTCTGAAAGGTGGCGTTGTCACAGGTGAAAGAAGGAAGTCAGAAGTTAAAGTAAAGACATCTAGCATGCAAATAAATACTTCAGGTAGTCTCACAGCTGCCCTCAAAGAATACATAGTAGCCAAAGGAGGGGCACCTCAGAGGAAGCCCGGCTGTTTTTGCATTCACAGATGCAAATTTCTTTCCACAAAGAAACGGCCTTCTAGTCAATCTTGTTTTTCCAGTCTCTCTGAATTAGCCATCTTGAAATATGTCAAAGAAATATATTTGGGGGCTGAAATATTTTGCTTTTCCACACTGTCTATAGCTGCGTCACTGTCGGCTGACCTGGTGTAAGGGAGGCTACTTCTTTTGTCTTCTCTTCTGACACCTGATCTCATGACACAAAGGTGCAAGACCTGAAGTCCTACTGTTGATGTGAACGTGTCCCATGGCACCTGGTCCCCTAAGTATGTGAATACTGGAGAAGAAGCATAGTTTGTAACTTACAATGCCAAAAGCTAGTCTGTGGAAAACCTTTCTTGTCATCAAATGTATACAATTTGACGGGTCAAAACAGATACTTTTGCCTACCAGGGATTCTTAAAATACAATATATACAATTAAATATATATATATATATATATGAATAGAAGGGAACTGAGCAAAGAAAATTTCTCACAATTCTTATATTTGCAGAAATACATTCACTGACACCAGTGCGTGTCTTTGTGGGTGAAGTTGCAGGTTTTGTTTGACCTTGACTACCAAGAACAATCATGAGTGATGAAGCTGAACGAAACATTTCTAAACTATGAACAGCTAAGCAAAAGCATTGATCGACCATGCTACAAGACTGAATTATC
>NW_007734864.1:0-36748 GCF_000696425.1 Galeopterus variegatus
GAAGTGTCGGTGGTGGGCCATAATAATCATATACATTGTATATTGACAAAATAAAAAATTAAAAAAAAAAAATAATGATAATAAAAAAAAAAAGACAGGCAATAACAAGTGTTGGTGAGGATGTGGAGAAGTTAGAACCCCCAAACACTGCTAATAGGAATGCAAAATGATGCAGCCACTTTGGAAAATAGTCTGGCAGTTCCTCAAAAAGTAAAACATAGCATTTCCATTTGACTTAGTGATTCCACTTATAGGTGTATACCAAGAGACATAAAAGCATATGTCACAGAAAAACTTGTACATTGCATATTTATAGCAGCAGCATTCATAATAACCCCAAAGTGGAAACAACTCAAATGCTCATCAGCTGATGAATGGATAAACAAAATGTGGTATACCTATACAATGGAATATTATTGCACCATAAAAAGGAATAAAGTGCGGATACATGCTGTATGAAGGATGAACCTTGAAAACATTATGGTAAGTGAAAGAAGCCAGTTATAAAAAACCACATATTATATAATTCCTATTATATATCCAGAATAGGCAAATCTATAGAGACACAAAATAAAATAATTGTTGTCTAGGATTTGTTGAGGGGAATGGGGACATTGAGGGTGATAGCTAAAGAGTATGGGTTTTCTTGGGAGGGAGTAATGAAAATGTTTTAGAGTTGGTTATGCTTATGGTTTCTCAACTCTGTGAATATACTAAAAATCATTGAATTGTAGACTTTAAATGGATGGACTGCAATCGTATGTGAATTCAATAAAGCTGTTATCAAAGACAGAGAGAATAGGAGGGAGGGAAAAATAATTGCTGAAAAACTTCAAGTCTGGTGAAAAACAAATTTATAGAGCCAAGAAGCTCAGTGAACCCTAAGCAGGGTAGATACAAAGAAAACCACACCTAGTCACATAACGGTCATATTGGTGAAAACTAAAGATAAAGAGAAAAACTTGAAAGCAGTCGGAGAAAAATCACGTAAAGGAGAATACTGATACAAAGTAATGGCTGACGTCTCATCAGTAACAACAGAGACCAGGACAGCAGAGACCAGGGTGACATCTTTAAAGTGCTGAAAGGAAGAAACTCTTAACATAGAATTTCATATTCAGCTACAATGTTTTTTAAAAGTTGAAGATGAAATTAAGACATTTTTAAATCAATGAACGCTGAGAGAATTATAGCAGTACTACAAGAGATAGTGAAGGAAGGTCTTGAGGTTGAAGAGAAATGACACCAGACAAAAATTCAGATCTACAGGAAAGAATGAAGAGCACTGGAAATATAAAAGATTATAAGTTTTTCTTCTCTTAATTTCTTATAAATGACAAAACTGCTTACTATTTTGTGCATCTGTAACATGTAGATGTAATAAATACAACAACAAAGCTCAAAAGATAAATGGTAGTAAACTAACTATACTGTTGCAAGGTTCTTACATTTTTATGTGAAGTAGAACAATGTGAACTCTAAGTAGATTGTGATAAGTGAAGGTTACATATTGTAACTGCTAGAGCAACCACACATACACACAAAAGCAAAGAAGTATAGCTAAACAGCCCATAAAATAGTTACAGTGAAATACCAGAAATATTACCTTAACCAAAAAGAAGACAGGAAAGAAGGACAGAGAAATAAAAAACAGCTGGAACAAGTAGAAGAATGGTAAATTGAAATGTAACCAGTATCAATAATTACATTAAATGTAAACTGATTAAACCCCCAATTTATTTTTTTAACTTTTTAAATTTTTTAAAGATGACCGGTAAGGGGATCTTAACCCCTGACTTGGTGTTGTCAGTACCACGCTCACCCAGTGAGCTAACCAGCCATCCCTGTATGGGACCCGAACCCGGGGCCTTGGTGTTATCAGCACCACACTCTCCCGAGTGAGCCACAGGCCGGCCCAAACCCCCAATTTAAAAGTGAGGTAGTCAGATTGGATAAAACAGAGATAGACACAAATAGATTGAAAGTTGAAAGAATGGAAAAAGGTACACCATGTGAACAGTAAGCGTAAGAAAGCTGGGATGGCTATTTTATCATCAGACAAAATAGAAAATCACCATATTAACATAATGAAGACATTCTATGTGATTTTGATAAATGCTGAAAAATCATTTGGCATAATTTAACATCCATTGAACCTAGGAATAGGAGGAAACTTTCTCAATCTGCTAAAATACATCTATGAAAAACCTACAGTTAACATCATATTTGATGAAATATTGAATACTTTATCCTTAGATTGGGAATAAGACAAGACTGGCTGTCCTCATGATTTCTAGTCAACATTATATTGGAGGGTCTAGCTGGTGAAATAAGGCAAGAAAAATAAATGACATCCACCTCAGCCATGCCACCCCACCATCCACATCCAGCTCAGCTAGGACCACAAAGCTGCTGCTGGAAGCGCCCAGGGCTCCTCAGCTGGAATGGAGGGGGAGGGTGCCATAGGCCTCAGCCATTCCCCACCTCTTTCCTCCTCCTCCCATAGTATTCCCCTCCCCTTTCCCTTCTCCCGCTCCCCACCAACTGCTCTACAAAAACATCTTAGAATGTAAAAAATATATAATAATAAATAAAAATAAATGACATCCACATGGGAAAGGAAGAAGTATAACTGTCTATATTTGTAGACAATGTAAATGTCTATGTAGAAAATCTTATGGCTTCTTTTAAAAAGTTATTAGAGCTAATGAGTTTAGCATTGTTGTAGGGTACAAGATCAATATACAAATTGTCATAAAGATTGAAAATGAAGTGGAAATTATCTCTTCACAGTTGATATAATTGTTTACATAGAAAATCCTAAGGATCCTGCAAAACAACTACTAGAGCTAGTAACTGAACTTAGTAAGGTTGCAGGATAAAAGGTTATTGTAAAACTATCACTTTTATTTCTATCTTCTAGCAGCAAACAACTAGAAAATGGAAAAAAGTTTATAATAGTGTCAAAAACGTAAAATATATAGAAGTAAATTTACAAAAAGATATGTACTGAAAACTACAAAACATTGCTGGGAGGAGTTGAAGACCTAAATAAATTGTTCATATCTCAGATGTACCTAAATTGAGCTATAGATTAAATATAATCCCAATCAGAATTTCAGCAGTTTTTTTTTTTTTTTTTTTTAAAGATGACCGGTAAGGGGATCTCAACCCTTGGCTTCGTGTTGTCAGCACCACGCTCAGCCAGTGAGCAAACCGGCCATCCCTATATAGGATCCGAACCCGTGGCCTTGGTGTTATCAGCACCGCACTCTACCAAGTGAGCCACGGGCCGGCCTACAGCAGATTTTTTAAAAAACAGAAATTCGCAGTATGTTTAAAAAATTTATATGGAAATGAAAAGGACCTAGAATTGTCAAAATAATCTTGAAAAAGAACAAGGAAAGGATATATACTATGTACCTTCCATACTTAAAATAAAGCTACAGTAATAAAGACAGTGTGGTATTGACATAAATATATATAGATCAGATGAACAAAATACGTAGTTCAGAAATGAGCCACTGTATATAAATTGCACCTCAAATAACATGACAGTTTAAAAGCCCAACATTGTAAACAACAAACAAAAATCTAGAAGCAAAGAAAATTTTCCCCTAAGAAAGGCATGTAATCTATTTATGCAGAAGTTTTGAGAGTAAAACCTATTAAAGCAAACCTCTAAGATTGAATGATCATCAGATTATCTGGGATGGAATAGCATTAGCTAAATTAGTGATTGATATGCTTTTTCTGGATCATGCAAGGTATCCTGTTATCTAAACCAGCTGCTTCAGAGTTGTGTTTTATATATATATCTTTGCTTAAAGACAAGTCTGATGTGGCCGAGCAGTAAAATACTTTGATGTAGATTTTGGTAGGAAGCTTAGAAGCCGAGGCCTGATCTGTAATCACCTCCTCAGTGAAAAAAATACTAAAGGAAGCAGAGTATATTTGTGTACCTTTTTATTTCTCCTGTGAGGATTCAATTTCTATGGGAGCTGAAGCAAACTGATTATTGCAACTTACTGACCCTGTTATTAGCAATATAGATATTGAATTACAGTGGGCAGGGTAGTGGGAGAGTTGAATGAATGCTGGATTAAGTCCCATTTCTGTCATTTGCTTAATCCCAGCTTCACCACTGCTAGCTGTGACTCTTGGGCAGGTCATTTAGCTTTCTGGCCATTTGTTTCCTCATTTGCAAACTATAAATTTGGACTAAATGATTATTTAAGATTCTTTCTAGCTCTGAGTCTCTGAGAATCTAAGAATTATCACTTACATTGTATATTTTCACAAGGATGTCTGAGAGCCTTTCTCTGTCTTCTCTTTGGCAGATTGCAGTCCTCTGGCAGAAATGAAACTTGATCAAAGTCTGTTTTTCCAACTTTGTTTCATCTTAGCTTTTACACTCTGTAACAGTAACAGATGGCCAGAAAATGTTTTCCCACATACTTGAAGTGGAATAAATAGCAGGCTGCCATTAGCCTTTTTAGCCACCCTTGGACTCTGAGTGATATCAACCTCAGTTAGGAACACAGCTGAATAAAGTTTGTACTTTTATTTGGACCATCTCTTCATTTTCTATCTTGCTCAATTTTGATTCTTTTCTGTGTGGGGATCCTTTCCTAGGAAGGAGCTTTGGAAGATTAATTTCATGAATATACAGGGCTGGGCTGCTGCAGCTCCTTGGGATCTCACTAGAGACCCCTTGCAGTGAACAAAACTCCCAGTGTCAGTTACTGTTCTCAAATCAGCCCACGTTGCTTTTCATTTAATACTTGTTGGTTATCTTGGGGTTCTTCTCAAATTTGTCAAATGCTCTTTGCTTTCCTCTACTTTGTTCTGCACAGCTGCTTAGCACTCATCGCTTGTGGCTTTTGTGTTTCTTCCCCACCCACTTGTATATGGGCATTTATGAGGATACTTTTTCTCTAGTTTTGTTCTAAATGTTACCCATGGACTTTCTGTGTTGCTACCTAGTTGCTCTGTTTTTATGTGGGGATTCAGAAATATTAAAAGTCCGTGTTGCCACTGCTACAGCCACTTCTCAGCATCCCCATCATAGGTTCAATCATGAGTACAATGATAGGTCTCATGTAACATCTTGCAAGGAGTAGAGACAGTGTGGTCATTAGTCAACATTTGTTCTTTAGCTTTCTCTTTTCTCCAAATTCAGAAGTGTTATTGGCTATAATGCTAATTTTGCATTTTCCCATGGAAATAATAGCTTCTAATCATTACTCTTTTTAGGTTCACTAAGAACCTTTCCCCAGACAAAATCAACTTGAGCACCTTAAAAGGGGAGGGTCAGCTGACCAACCTGGAGCTGGATGAAGAGGTGCTACAGAATGTGCTGGAGCTGCCCACCTGGTTAGCCATCACTCGGGTCTACTGCAACAGGGCCTCCATCCGGGTGAGAATGGGTGTCAGAGTGCTTCTGTGCTCTAAGGCCAGCAGGCCTGCCTTCTTGAGGGGCAACTCCCACAGACCTGAGTCTTTGCTTTCCTCTTTCAGATCCAGTGGACAAAGTTGAAGACACACCCAATTTGCTTGGTAATGGCCTTTCTTGATTGCAAATAATCAAATGGGGATGGCTGGGGTAGGCTTTTAAAGATAGGAGAGAAGACGGGGAGGAGTCTGATAGGCTGACCCTTTTAGGAGTGGTAGGTGCTTTCTTATGGCCCTGTGAGCTTCTCTCTGAGACAGAGTGACTCTTCTGGGCTTATTATGGAACTGCTGTGCAGTATAGGAATTAGCACTGAGATACAAGACCCAGGACTCCTGAGTTGTGTTTTTTTTGTTTTGTTTTAAAAGATGACCGGTAAGGGGATCTTAACCCTTGACTTGGTGTTGTCAGCACCATGCTCTCCCAAGTGAGCCACGGGCTAGCCCGTGTTTTTGTTTTTATAATATTTTTGCTCCCGAAGCTGTGTCTACTCTTAGACTTCCCTATTTTCCTTTGAAATCCTTACAGAGGAAAAATTAGAAATTTAGTATATGTTAACTATTGGGTAATTATCAGCAGAAAACTCTGCAGGAACTGACTCATGCATATCTTTATCCCAAAGACTGGAATCCTTAGGAATAGTTATATCCCTGTAACTTGGATTTGTGTTTTACCTTTCTGCTGTGAGCTCATTCTGTGCTTGTCGTGGGGTTCTACTGCTAATGGAAATGGAAGGGAGGAGATTAAGCCTCTCCATGCATTTTAGTTTGTTTGTTCATTCATTCAGCAAACATCTATTGTCTGCCCCACGGTTGATATAGCACTCAACTAGGCACTGAAACACAGAGACGAATAAGACATAGTCTGTACTGTCCTTTGTGCTGTGTAGGCTTTTGTGCAGATGCTTAGCTCTCCATGGCTTTTATTTTAGTGTCTGGATAAGGTAGAGGTGGAGATGAAGACATGTGAAGAGCCTCGGCCCCCCAATGGACAGTCTCCCATTGCCCTCGCTTCAGGACAGAGGTTAGTTGCTTTGAGCCCTGTTATTTCTGACATATCAACTGCTCCAGATCACCTTATAGTTAAAAAAATAAAAATTTATTATGGAAATTTTCGAACATACATTAAAGTAGAGAGAATAATGTAATGTACTCTAGATCTAACTTTAACAGCTATCAACATTTTGCCATTTTTTTCATCTTTCTCCTGCCACTTTTTATGTGTATGTGTGTGCGTGCTGTGGTACTTGAAAGCAAACCTCATATGCCACATGATTCCACCTGTAAATACTTCTGTAATATGGGTCTGTAACAGACAAGGACTGGGAGAAAAACTAAAACTACTATCACATTCAATAGGATTAACAAGAATTCCTTAATATCATCTAATACCTATTTCATAATTTTCTTGAGTTGCCTCTAATTTTCTTTTTAAATTAAAATAAATTCTTTTTTAGTACAGTGTGAATCTAAAGAAGTCCACATATCACATTACATTTTGGGTGATATTCCTTTTAACACTCTTTAATTATGCCTCTCCCTCCCACCCACCCCAGACACACAATATACCATATATTCTTTGTAGAAACTAGATAATTTTTTCTAAAGAATTTCCCTCATTTTGTATTTTGGCTGATTGAACCCTCAAGGTATCAATAAAAATGTTTCTCATTTAATCTGGTAGTTAGATTTAAAGGCTTGACCTGATTCAATTTTGGGGGGTTTTCTTGGTAAGAATACTTCCAAGGGTAGGGGACTCTCTCAGGCATCTTTTATTTTATTTATTTATTTATTTTATTTATTTATTTTTTTTTTAAAAGATGACCGGTAAGGGGATCTTAACCCTTGACTTGGTGTTGTCATCACCACGCTCAACCAGTGAGCAAACCGGCCATCCCTATATGGGATCCGAACCCGTGGCCTTGGTGTTATCAGCACCGTACTCTCCTGAGTGAGCCACAGGCTGGCCTCAGGCCTCTTTTATAAAAGCACTAATCCCACTTATGAGGGCTTCCCCCTCATGACCTAATCACCTCCTAAAGGCTCCATCTCCTAAAACCATCACATTGGGCATTAGGTTTGAACATATGATGAATTTTGGGGGAAGATAAACACTCAGACCGTAGCACTGAGTAATATTCCATTGTATGGCTATACCACAATTTGTTGTTTTCTTGTGGGTTTTTTTGTGGCTGGCCAGTACAGGAATCTGAACCTCTACTTTGGTGTTATATCCACAGTTTGTTTATCCATTCACTTGTTGATGGTCATTTTATTTCCGTTTTTTGGTTATTGTGAATAATGCTGCTGCAAACTTCACATACAAGTTTTTGTGTGATCCTGTACTTTTATTTCTTGGGTAAATATCTAGAAATGGAATGATTGGGTGGTAGGGACGGATTTAACTTTTTAAGAAACTCAAACTTTTCCAAAATGGTTTACCATTTTATATTTTTTGCATGCTTTTACATTTTACATTTTTTATATACTACATTTATAATTACTTTTTAAATATGTTTGTTTTATGCCATATCTTTACAGTCATTCTTCTTTTTGATGTTGAGATGTCCTCAACTTTGGCCAGTTAGAACCTTTCCAAGTGAGCTCCAGTGTCTTTTGGATAGTACCCCAGTAATCTTCCTGCTTTTAGACAGAACAAGATGTTCCATGCTTCTCTTATACATCTTGACCTCAGACCTGGAATAAGACATTTCTCCGAGGACCCTTGCTTCCCCTTAGGGAGACACTATTATCTGGGTAAAATGATGTTCATTTAGTTGTCATTGCTTTAAGGCCTGTTCATTGTCCAGTGCTAGGAAAAAGGTATTTTTAAGAAAGAGAAAAATAAATTGTGACAACATTCTAATATTTCTCAATTCAAATGAAAGAGGGGTTTGAGTTAACTTTTTGGATTTAATATTTGTATTATTTATTTATTTATTTATTTATTAAAAGATGACTGGTAAGGGGATCTTAACCCTTGACTTGGTGTTGTCAGCACCACGCTCTCCCAAGTGAGCCACGGGCTGGCCCTATTATATTTGTATTTTTTAAATTCATACACTGAATCTTGGTTTCTAACAACAATAACGTAATAAATGATTCACTTTTTCCATAGTTTGAAAAAAATGACAAAACCAATATTGTAACTGTCAATAAGACTGCTGAATGTAGTAGATGCGTGTGTGTTTTAACCTTACGATATATCCCATTAGGGGTGTATGGCCAAAGTACTGTTTTATTTGTTTTATTTTATATTTATTATTGATTTATTTTTTTGGCAGCTGGCTGGTATGGGGATCCAAACCCTTGACCTTGAAAATACTATGTTTTAAAGTCACTTGAAATCATTCTTTATATGGTTCAGTACCATATATAAAGGTACTGTAGAAAGGTTCATTTGTTTCAGTTTGCTTTTAAGTTTTAAAATGATTTTAGGGGGCTGTCCATTTAGCTTAGTTGGTTAGAGCCTTGTAACATCAAGGTCAAGTGTTTGGATTCCCATACCTACTGGCCAGCTGCCAAAAAATTATATTAAAAAAGTGTTTTAAAATTTATTTATTATTTATTTATTTATTTATTTATTTTAAAAGATGACCGGTAAGGGGATCTCAACCCTTGGCTTGGTGTTGTCAGCACCACGCTCAGCTAGTGAGCAAACCGGCCATCCCTATATAGGATCCGAACCCGTGGCCTTGGTGTTATCAGCACCGCACTCTACCGAGTGAGCCACGGGCCGGCCTTGAAATGTGCAATTCACTGGTTTTTACGATATTCACTGGGAGGTACAACCATCACCACAATCAATTTTAGGATATTTTCATCACCCAAAGTAAAATTCCATGCCTATTAGCAGTCACTCCTCATTCTTCCCTGCCTTAGCCCTAGGCAGTCACTAATCTACATTCTATGTCTATTCTGAACATTTCATATAAATGGAATCATATACTATGTGGTCTTTTCCTTCTTCCACCTAACATGTTTTCAAGGTTCAGCCATGTGGTAGCATGTAATAGTACTTTATTTGTTTTTATGGTGGGATAATATTATTTTGTATGGATATTCCACATCTTATTTATCCACTCATTAGTTGATGGACATTTGGGTTGTTTCCCCTTTTTTTGCTAGCATGTTTGGCATAGAGTCCTAGAAGTAGGACTGCTGGGTTAAAGGGCAAATGTATGTACAATTGTGATAAATATTGCTAAATTTTCCTCCTTTGCCATTTTATGATTTTTGCATTCCTACTGGTGGTGTGTGAGAGTTCTTGTTTTCCCAGAGCCTTGCCAAAAAAGAATATTGTCAAACTTTAGGATTTTTGCATAATCTGATAGATGACACATGATATTTTAGTGTAAGGTTTTTTGTAAGTTATATTGGAGTATAACACATTGAAGTGTACAAATCATAAGCTCACTCGTTGTTTACAGAGTTATGTCAAGAAACAAACTACTTCCAGAATCCCAGAAGCCTCCTGTGCCCTTTTTAGTCATACCCACCCCCAAAGATAATTTTATCCTGGTTTCAAATGTCATTGATTAGTTTGTTTTTTGTAAGTTACATAAATATAATCATGTAGAATATAGTCACTTCAGTCTAGCCACTGCATTTTTTTCACAACATTATTTTTGTGAGAGTCATCAATGTTGTGACATGTTTGTAGTTCATTCATCTCTCTTTTCTTTATGGTTAGCACTTTTTTGTGTCTTGTTTAAAGAATTTTTTTCTATTGTAAGGCATGAAGATATTCTTCTGTTCTCTTCTAGAAGCTAGAGAGAGATTTATTGTTTGACTGTTCACATTTAGATCTCCAATCCATTTTGAAACTGATTTTTTTTTGTTGTTTGATATAAGGTAGGGGTCAATATTATTTTTTCTTTTTATGGATATCCTTAAACTGACCATGCATTGTTTATTGACAAGACCTTTTCCTCATTGAACTGTCACCTTTGTCATAAATCGTGATTCTCAGTGTAGTTTTGATTTATGATTAGGGTTGAGCATCATTTTATGTTTAATATCTATTTGCATTTATTTTTCTGTGAACTGCTCATACTTTCTCCTATTTTTATTGGGCTCTTAGTCTTTTTCTTTTCAGTTTTTGAAGTTCTTTATACATTATGGATATGAGTCCTTTGTGATATAAATTACAAATATAAATATTTTTTTCAGTTTGAATTTCCAGACCTCCTTTTTAATGAAAAGTGATTTCACTTACATGTCAAGAATGTCTGGGTTTTCCACATCCGGGGGGACATTAAGATGTCCTTCATTCCTCTCCCTTTGCCATTTCTAGCTTCTCACTATGGTAGTATAGCTGAGCTCTTCAGGAAGTATTTGGCAAGGTAGAGGTGGGACTGTTCTTGAGTAGATTTCACAGTATTAAACTTCTTACACATCTGGAGTTACTACTTTTATCTTTCCACTACCTTTGCAGAGTATGCTCTGTTTTTGGAGATTTTGTTATTATTTTTTTCTTGGTGGCTGGCCGGTACAAGAAATTGAACCCTGGACCTTGGTGTTATCAGCACCGTGCTATAACCGGCTGAGCTAACCAGCTAGCCCTGTGTTTGAAGATTTTATAGAAACCTAGTGTCTACTTTCTGTAGTTATACTACCCCTTTCAGACAGTATCTAAATATTTATTCAGGTAGTCTGTACGGCTATAAAAAGATTCGTCAATTTATTCTTTCTAATAGGAGGCAGATTGTTTCTAAGTCAACTCCTCTTTCATTCCATTTTTTTAAAAATTGCTTTTAAAAAGAATACTGGGCCTGCCTGTGGCTCACTTGGGAGGGTGTCGTGCTGATAACACCAAGGCCACGGGTTCGGATTCCATATAGGGAAGGCTGGTTAGCTCAATGGGTGAGCATGGTGCTGACAACACCAAGTCAAGGGTTAAGATCCTCTTACCGGTCATCTTTTAAAAAAAAAAAAAAAGGAATACTGCATCATTATAAAAAAATTTTAGAAATTTAAAAAATGTAAGAAAGAAACAGGAAAAGAAAAATAAAAATAGTCACTCCCAGTTCTAGCACCCAGTAGCTTAGTCTGACGTCTTCCTGTGTAAGTACTGTGCATAAAGTTTCACATGATTCTGGTCACTGGTCTACCTCATTTGTTGTAGTGAGTATGGCTTTGCTGAGAAGGTGGTGGAGGGGATGTTCATCATCGTCAATTCCATCACCATCAAGATTCACTCCAAGGCCTTCCACGCTTCTTTCGAACTATGGCAGCTCCAGGGCTATAGTGTCAATCCCAACTGGCAGCAGAGTGACCTTCGCCTTACCCGAATCACTGACCCCCGCCGAGGAGAGGTGACAGCCCTAAGGGAGAGAATGGGGGAATTCAAAGTAGGACAAATTCTTAAAGGATAGTATTCCTGCTTTGGGGGTTTCCTCCAATGTTCCCCATTCCTGGGAACCCCAGAATCCTTTCTGTCTAGTGTTACTGCTTCCTCAATTATTGATCTCTGATTTACTGCTTTCCAGTTGTTAGGACCCCAACTGAGAATGGTGGGAATCTCTGCTTATTCCTGCTTTGGGGGTTTCCTCCAATGTTTCCCATTCCTGGGAACCCCAGAATCCTTTCTGTCTAGTGTTACTGCTTCCTCAATTATGGATCTCTGATTTACTGCTTTCCAGTTGTTAGGACCCCAACTGAGAATGGTGGGAATCTCTGCTTTGCCAGCTTTTCTTCCCTGGATTTTCTGCCTCTTGTTTAATTTCATCTAGAATTAAGGGATTTTACTGTCTCTCCTTCTAGGTTTTAACATTTAAGGAAATAACTTGGCAAACACTTCGAATTGAGGCAGATGCTACAGACAATGGTGATCGGGACCCAGTCACCACTCCATTAAGGCTTATTACCAACCAAGGCAGGATCCAAATAGTCCTCAAGAGAAGAGTGAGTGTGTTTTCTCATGAAAACTTCCATCTTTTATTCTCCTAGACAGCCTGGGAGTTTCTGTTCCTCATTGTTTGGAATTTTAGTAGCCCCTGAAATGACAGTTGAAGGGGGAGAGCCTGCAATTCAGTATTGTACAATATGCACCAGGGCGAGACTGCTTCTACCTCCTCGTTTTCTTAATTTTGGAGACCACAATTTTTACTTATGTAAGGGGACACCTGGTAGTTGACTATTGCTACTTTTTGTTAATCAAGCAAGCCTTAGTAGTTTAATAAGAAATTGGCTCTCCAAAGTGCTTGATACTTTGCTTTTACATACTGGAGATTGAAAAGCCACTTCTGAAACTGATTGGGCAATAGTCACTTTGAGGAGTTGGAATGATACAAGGTGATAAACCTTATGTTCTCTGTGGCCCCCTCAGACCAAAGATTGCAATGTGATAGCCTCCAAGCTGATGTTCCTGTTGGATGATTTGCTCTGGGTGCTAACTGACTCACAGCTTAAGGCTATGATGAAGTATGCAGAGTCGCTGAGTGAGGCCATGGAGAAGTCAGCCCAGCAAAGAAAGAGCCTGGCCCCTGAACCTATACAGGTTAGAGACAAAACTGACACCCTTGATGGGGCTGGGGAGATGATAGGCCAGACTTAATTTCATACCAATGTAGGTGGAATCTAGACTTTATGTGGCTTATTTGGGGGATTTGTCATTTACTTTTGGATGTTCCTAGGCTTTGCCTGCACCTCTGATTTTTCATTTATTCTGTTCATTGGGTACCTCTAATGTGTTAGATATACAGTGCTAGCCACTGGAGAGGAAAAGTGGAATAAGCCTCTTGTTCCTGTTCTTGGGGCTCTCACTGTCTTGAAAGATGGACCATAAACAAATTATTACAATATGGTGTGATAAATGCTGTAATAGAAGCAAACAGTATGCCATGAGCACAAAGAAGAAGCACCTAACTAAACAGGTTAAAAGACAGCACTTAGAGAAGACTTCATACAGGAGGTGTTTTAACATCAGTCACCTAAGTCTTCGGAGGGCAATTCAAACCTCAGAACAGTACTCTGACAGTTACTAGACATTATAATTAGGCATTTTGGAGTTTGGGTTATTTAGTTGGGACAGACCTAAGTGAGTTACCAGGCAAACAGTTATTAATGGGCATCTTGCTAAACTGTGGTTTTATTCAGGCTGGACTAAAGCTTAAAGAAAGCCTCTGAAGGAGCTTGTCAGGGTCTGGACTTGTTTTTTTATTCTGTCACATGTAGGTCACTCCACCTGCTCCGAGTGCCCAGCAGTCCTGGGCCCAGGCATTTGGTGGCAGCCAGGGCAACAGCAGCAGTAGCAGCAGCCGCCTCAGCCAGTACTTTGAGAAATTTGATGTGAAAGAGTCCTCCTATCATCTGCTCATCTCCCGTCTGGACCTGCACATTTGTGATGATAGCCAGTCTCAAGAGTCAGGTACCCTGTGAGGCCTGGGCTGGGTGGTACACATCACTGTCTAACTCTGAGCATAGCCTGGGGATGAAGGCTCTTTTCCAGAGACACTGTGGAGTACTTTGGTTGGCATCCATTAATCACAGGCATTCCTTGGGCCTCAGCCCTCCTCCTCAGCTCTCTATGTTAGTGTGAGGCAGTACTCTTTAGATTTTAGGGTGCAGCAGAACCGTATGTCATAGTTAATAAAATACAGATATTTGGCCTCTCCCCAGACCCCACTAAATCAGAATCTTCAGGACTTGAGTCCAAGCAGCGTAAACTTTTTTTTTTTTTTTCCCTCCCTTCAAGTCCCTTGGGCAATGCTGATACTTGTCAGAGATTGAGAATCAGTGGTGTAAAATTTTAGGAAAGTAAATTCAACTATAGAAAATCTCAGAATTTTTGGATTTTTGAGTCAATTTAAATGTTTATTGTGTGTAAATATGCTCTTCCCAAGCAGGGAAGTTATGCTGTGTTCCTGTCATACTTAGAGCAATTTATTTTACATACACATACATATTTATTCAGACTGAAAAAAGTAGTTGACTTTTTTTTTCCTTATGAGCCGTGTGAGTTAACCTTTCACTTAACTTCTTTGAGCTTCTTCATTTGTGAAACTGAGTTATTCATTCACCTCGAAGGTTGTCATCAGGCTCAAATGAGATAATAAACAGAATTTGGAGGACCTTAATTATAGGCAGATATTAGGTATTATTATTACTGTGCTGCTTGTTCCTTCAATACTGTCCCTATGTTCCCTTTACACTCCCCCTTTGCCACTAGCTCTTGGTTTTTGATGCTCAAATATGGTAGATTTTTCTCTCGCTGCCCCATCTTCTCTGAAGGCTATGTTTGCCTCTTAACGAGACTCAGACTTAGTTTCCTTGGGGGATTAGCTATTCTTTTCTTTTCTTCCCAGGACACCAGCAGAACTGCCTCTCTTGCTTGGTTATTCCTTGGTCTTGCAGTGATCTCAATCTCCCTCTACTCTCATTCTGAGAAGGAATAAAGGAGCAATAATAGCATAAAGACTGCTTTTGCCACCGCAGGAAATAATTTGCTACTCACTCACTTTGGTAGTTCGTTACTAAAATGATTACTATTTTGTTTGGTTATTTCTTCAAAGAGTTACCTAAAGGCTTGAAGTGTTTTTTTGTTTGTTTTTGTTTTGTTTTGTTTTGAATCCTTTCAGAAGTCTTAATTAAAAGTACATTATTGAGGGCCGGCCTGGTGGTGCACTCAGTAGAGTGCGGCGCTTGGGATTGCGGCGGCGCTCCCGCCGAGGGTTTGGATCCCATATAGAGACCGGTCCACTCACTGGTTGAGCGCGGTGCGGGCGCGACACCGAGGGTTGCAATCCCGTTACCGGTCATGAAAAAAAGACAAAAAGGGGAAAAAAAAAAAAGTACATTATTGAGAGTTTCATCCTACTGTTTGTTGAGGGAAGGATAGCACTGTCCTCTTCAAGTGCCGGGGTCTTGTAATCTGCACTAAGTTGTGAGTCACTATAGTCTTATCAATTATCTGTTAAACTAGATTATCCTACTTGGTAGAATTTAAGGAAGTTTAAAGATGGATGAGATGTTTGTGGATACTGGGGTAATTTCCAGCCTGCCATACCCAGGTGTGGTGTATTACTCTGTGAAGGGGTGAAAAACAATGGGAATTCTTATAACTTTGACTCCTCCCTTTGGATTTGGGGAGAAAGGAGAATGGGAACAAGGTGGTACAGAGGGCTTTAAGATTCTTAGAAGTTGTTCTGTCCAATACAGTAGCCACTAGTCACATGTGACTATTGGGCACTTGAAATGTGGCTGATCCAAATTGAGATGTTCTGCAAGTATAAAATATACATCGGATTTCAAAGATATCATACCAAAAAAAAGACTGTAAAATACCTCAATCGTTATTTTCATATTGATTACACTTTTTTTTTTTTTTTGTCTTTTTCCGTGTCTGGCAACGGATCGCAACCCTCAGTGTTGCCCCCGCACCGGACCAGGGACCGGCAACGGGACTGCAACCCTCGGTGTCGCTCCCGCGCCTCGCTCAGCCAGTGAGCGGGAACCGGTCCGTATGTGGGATCCGAACCCTCGGGCGGGAGCGCCTCCACGCTTCCCAAGCGGCGCACTTATCCAGTGCGCCACCAGGCCGGCCCTGATTACACTTTTTTTAAAAAACTTTTTTCAGTATAGCTACTAGAAAATTTAAGATTAGTTATGTGCCTCACATTATATTTCTATTGGATATGTTTTAATTAAAAATAAAATTAAGTTTTAATTAAAATTAAAATTAATTTGTCATGTACACCAGCCACATTTTAAATGTTCAATATAATCTATAAGCTATAGAACATGTCCATCACAGAAAGTTCTTTTGGACAGTGCTGCTCTAGACTCTACTTTGAAGGCTACACTTACTGCTTTTTTCATTAAGGGATTTGACAACCTGGATTTTGGGACTGCATACTAACATGGTCATCTGTTCCTTAGTATTAGAGATTAAATGATTGGAAACTGGGTGGGTTTTTGGATCAGCTTGGCTTGAGGTGGGGCAGCACTGTCTTTTAAAATCAAACTGGAGCAGCTCACACATCAGGCTTCAGAGAGGAGGTTGGTGGTTGATGGGGAAGAGTATCATCTGCCTCTTTTTAACTGTTTTCCCTCAGGTTAAAGCCTGTGACCCCAAAACTTTCCTATCTCTCTTTCTTAAGGCCAAGCTATCCTCTTTCTGGAGAATTTAGTCATGTACGTATACTGTATACCATTTATGTCTCAAATACGGTTATGTGTTTATGATTAGATATGTTGGTAATTGTTAATTATATGTGATTTTGATTTTAGACCTTATTGTAACATGCTCAGTCCATGTAGTTTGTTGTTCTCTTAGCTCCAAATAACTCCAACAGACAGAGCATAGTAGTGGAACCCTCTTCCTCCAGTAGCTGAGGTCATGAGTACTTGATATCACTCCAAGCAGGCGAAAATTGGCTTTTTTTTTTTTTACAAAACCAACCAAAATGTATTTATTTAATATACATCACAAGGGCTCATCCAGATACTTAATTTAAAAAACAGAAATAAAAGAAAAATAACACCACAGCTCAAGATACAGAGTCCTATATAGAAATCAAGGAAAGAACAGACCATCTAAGGAAAAAATGAAAAGATGACACAAGGAGAGCCTGGACAGCCTGGGTCAGTGCTCTTGGGTAGGTTTCTTGCAGGAACTTAAAAGATGTGGGGTTTTTCCAGAGCTTGGCTGCATGTGTGTTCAAAAGACTGTCAATGTTGGGTTCTCCTAACAGGCTCTGGATGGAGAGCAGGATGGTCCTGACATCGTAGAGGGCAGACCACTTGTCCTTCAGTATGTCCAGGCAGATGTTACCCTGGGTGTCCTCGTTGGAGTGGTAGCAGGGTATGAGTAACTTCACTGTGGATTTGTTGTAAGGGTTGCCACTGGGGAACTCAAGAGAGAGCTTGTAACTCAAGTCCTCATATACAGTGCCAGCTGCTCCATGGATGGTCACTACTCATTTGAAAAAGTTATCTGATTCAGGGAAGGCAGAAATGCCTTTGTCGCCAGACACCATGAGGGTCATCAGTCCTACTGTATGTAGCCTCTTGTCCACAGGGCTTGGGTGGCCCCTCCATTGGGCTCAGCTCCTTTATGGGTGGCAGTGACACTGGTGGCAATGCTGGCGGTGGTTCGGTTGGGGTTTTTTTTTTCTGTTTCATTTCTTTTATTGCTTACTCAATTACACTGTTTTAATTTATTTTTTATTTTTATTTTTATTAAGGAGTAAGGTTTATTGAATATAAAGAATTGACAATATATTTCTATAGGGAAATCAAATGAGTCATCATATTTCTATGTGACATTCTTCCAGATTAATGGGGAGATACTGTTATTGATTGTTGAGAAAGAGAAAGTAACAGAAAGACAACAGAACAGACAGTTTTCTTAGACTTGCTCATTTTTCAGGACTGATATATAATGACTTTTTTTCTCTGAGGGGATTTGGCATATGTTCTCTGTTTTGTCTCAAATTAATTGCTTTGAGGTTTCTCTTCCAGGGAGTGGAGCTTGGTGGTAAATATTTTGCTGTGTTGGTCTACCTCCTCAAGAAATTTCTTAACCACTATGGGTTTGGCATGCTCTGTTGCTTGCCTGGTTTTGGAGGCAGGGGTGGTGCTGGCCCGTGGCCCCTGTCTCTGGGTCGCAGTTTTGAGAGGCCATCTGGGTGGCGCTTGGCAGGAAGAGGGGAGCTCAGAGAACATGACTATGACTGCTGGCTCTTTTCTTTTAAACAGCTTTATTGAGATATAATTCATATACCACACAATTCACCCATTTAGAATATATAACTCAGTATTTTGTAATGTATTCATAGGGTTGTACAACCATCACCATAATCTAATTTTAGAACATTTTTGTCCCTCCTGAAAGAAACTCTGTACCCATTAGCTGTCACTCCTCCTTTTGCAGCCCTAAGCAACCACTCGTCTAGTTTTCATCTTGATATTTGCCTATTCTGAACATTGAAAATTGGCTTGGGGGTTGGGGGAATCAGATATAATAATGGTTTGTGGACCTTCAAAGTGTAACCCTATTTGACAAAATTTTATTCCTTTTATTTCTCTCAATGGGTTTTCTTGGATATCACATGAGCAGCATTGACATTGAGGTAATGGAAGATACATAAAATGTGTGGAAGATCAGCACTACAAACTATGGCAAATAGATGGCTGGGATTAGAGGATTTTCAATTGATTGCTCAATTTCAAAGTCATATGGCAAGAGATGGCCTGTGTACCTGTTGGCTACCATGGCTGCCTTGCTATGGTTATTTATGTTTTGATCCTTAGTGCTTTTGTGATTTGAACTTTGAGAATTCAGTAAAAATAGTTTATGTTTTATTATTTAAATCTACAAAACTTATTCAACTCATCATTAATTGAGTCAGGTATTGAAAAGAAAAAATGTTGACAGTATCTGAATGAATATCTAGTAGCTAGTTTTAAAGTTCTTTTCTTTTTTGTTTTTGGCAGCTGGCTGGTATGTGGATCTGAACCCTGACCTTGTAAAAGCTATTTTCTTATATCAAGCAAAAGTTAATTTCACTAAAAATAATTTTAAGAAATTAATTTAAAATTTTAATTGGTTTACTTTTGCTGGAGAAATAATTTTGAATAATTAAAATTTTGATTATATTGCTATTACGTATTTATAGAAATTGCTGATTTGCATATGTAATTTGATACATTATAATTTATATAAGTAAATAAATTAGATAAAAGGCATCAGCAAATATAGTTATAAAGTTAAGCTAAATATTGCTATCTTTAAAAATTCTAATTTAACATTTAACTTAAAAATTATGTAGTATTTCTTGCCCTACATTGAATAAAAAGAGTAAGCTTTTTACATAATGTTTTTATATATAAAGCACAGATACACAAATAGTACATAGCAGATAGTATATCTGTGGTATTAAAATTTTTTATATCAATTAAGATTTCTTATATGGGGAGGAGGCAATTCGGAAAAAAATGTCTATTATAGCTCCTGGGGGGGTGATTATGAAAAAAATGTTGAGAAACAGAAACAGAAGTATAGGTGTATCTCTTAGTAGGAGAGTGATTAATCCAGAATTTGGGATGGTGACATCTAGACTGGATGGAAATGACCCTACTTGTTGAAAGTATACCAGCTTACACCTAGAGGATTCCGTAGTATTTCCCTTCACTCATTTCTGTGGTGTTTTCCCTCATTTATTGAGCATTTACTACTTACAAGGCTTTATGCTAGATACACTAGTAGAGGACAGGGTGGAAATGCAGAACAGAGTAGGTCAGACAATACATATATGTAGAAGAAATAGTTCCTACTTTTACAATTCTTTAGTCTAATTGGAGAGATAAGATAGAAACATGGAAAATTCATTTAGTAAGAATTAAATGTAAATTTGAGATAAACATAATGCAATATTTGACCTATTGTTAAAAATTCCAGTTTACCTACAGTATTCTATATGTTTACTTTATAATGTTCCAGTTTGTGCAGTGTTTTTAGCATTCCATGGTACTTTGTATGTACAAATTATATAATAATTGTCTGATATCATAACTCTGAGGCCAGGATATGAAAAGAAACAATATGTGCTCTGTTTTTTGGGGAATCTGGCTTATAGCTCTCCAGGTTTTATGTTGAGGGACAGCAATACTAATATTGTTAGGTTTGGGGGAACCAATCAGTCAAGTTTGTAGAGTGTGTCTGCAGGAAACCTAGGATTAGAATTCCTGAATCCCAAGTTTTGCAGTTTCTTTTGCCTTTCTGCAAAGCATTTACAGAGACAATGGAATATTCTTATTTTTTGTTTTTTAGAGCATGTCCATTGACTACTGCAACTCAAAAGAGGAGGATCTCAGCCTTGCAAATCATTTGACATCATGGCCTTTCAGTTGGGTTTTAGAGCTGACCCTCAGAAGACTTTTAAGTGCTTCAAGGGGGTGTTTAGGTGTCTTTGTTCCTTCTACTGCTATTTACCTGTATTTTTCTTTTATAGGTGTCTCTGCAAACAGACTCATGGGTGGTGCCATGCAGCTTACCTTCCACAAGATGGCATTTGACTATTATCCCTTCCACTGGGCAGGTTAGGAGAATTCTGAATGGGGTCAATTCTAGCATGGCCCAAAACATTGAAGGCTAATTCTTGGGTTTATCCTTGACTGTCTAGCAGGAGGGTGCCAGTGATTGCAGCTCATGCTCAGAGAGGTGTTGGGAATATCCCTCTTCCAGAGAACACCTTTTGGAAACTTGCAGGGTCCACTATTGATGATTCTTTATCAGTGATAAAAGGAAGTAGGGAGAGGAGGCAGTGCCTGAGATGCTTTTTATTCTACCTTCGGTCCCTTACTTCCACTAGTTTTAGAGCCTCTCCAGCAGTCCATATTCAAAGATGGCGGCAGTCAGCAGCTGGCCTTTTGGGAGCATTAGGGAAAAGTCAGTATGGAATCCAGAAGAACTTGGGAGCTCTCATTGAATAATTTTTCCTTATCCTAGAGAATTCTGGATTGGAGGTGATGGGTCAGATTCTGAACTATGACTATACTGACAAAAAGGAAAGATTGAAACTTTGTATCATGATCTTGGGCTAAAGTCTTTTTACTTCTTTGTTGCACAGGCGATAGCTGCAAACATTGGGTACGGCACTGTGAGGCCATGGAGAACCGAGGACAGTGGGCCCAGAAGCTGGTGATGGAATTTCAGAGTAAAATGGAGAAGTGGCATGAAGAGATGGGTCTGAAACCATCCTGGCACCTGGGAGTAGACTCTCCCTTCCGGAGAAAAGCAGGTGGGTTATGAAGGACTGGAGGACTCCAGTTGTGTAGCCTCTTGCCATTTATCTTTGAATAACCAGTGGAGATAAAGCAGTGTAATAGCTAATTATCCCAATTGTCTCCTATGGAGAGAAATCAGTGATTTTTCTTTATAGAGTCCTCTGTCCCCAGGGACAGCTGTAATGTTGAAGAGAAGTTGTCATCATTTCTATTCAGTAGGCTGTTGCCTTGGTCTTAAGGAAAATACAATTTTTTTTTAAAGATGACCGGTAAGGGGGTCTTAACCCTTGACTTAGTGTTGTTAGCACCATGCTCTGCCAAGTGAGCTAACCGGCCATCCCTATACAGGGATCCAAACCCATAGCCTTGGTGTTATCAGCATCACACTCTCCCAAGTGAGCCACGGGCTGGCCCAGAAAATACAATCTTTGAGTTTCATCCAGGAGCTAGACAGTATTAAGCTGTCTTTCCTATGTATAGCATTAATGATCTTAGGACTTTTACTTTCCTAATTCTATTAATAATGAGAGTTGAACATATCTGAATCTCTTTCCCACCTTCTTATGTTTACTCAGATTCTCTTTCCAGTCCTCGAAAGAACCCTCTGGAGAGAAACCCCTCTCAGGGCCGACAGACTGCCTTTCGACCTCCAGCATGGAATCGCTTACGCTCTAGCTGCATGGTAGTACGGGTGGATGACCTGGACATCCATCAGGTGAGCACATGGGGAAACATGGCTGGAAAGGGGTGGAACAGTTCACTTGGAAGGCAACTGGAACAGTGTGAACAAAGATATGGAATTCGGGGACTGTTTGCCTCACTTGAACTAGATTGACAGTTTGGTCTGTTTCTTTCTGAGCATGGCTGCTGAGATCAGGATTTGGGAATTCTCCCAGTTTTCTTCTGAATGCCCTACTATGGATCTCCTGCTGAAAAAACTAACTTGCAGATAGTTTGAGGCAGGTGTGAGAATGCCTGGAATATGTGTGAAAAGCACTGTGCTCCCAGTGACAGACTTTGGAAGAATGGTAGAGGCTTTATACTTTCTCAGAGGAAATTGAGTGCTGGGTACTGCTGTAGATACTAACAGTAAGCTGTGATTGCTTAGGTTTCTACAGCTGGACAGCCGAGTAAGAAGCCATCTACACTTCTTTCCTGCAGTCGGAAACTCCACAACCTACCTACTCAGGTCTCTGCCATTCATATTGAATTCACAGAATATTACTTCCCAGATAATCAGGAGCTTCCAGGTAAGCATGTGGACTGGTCATTTCTTCTGTCCACCTCATGCTCTTTACATTTGTTAGCCTTGGGCCCACTGCTTATGTTCTCATTTGTTGTTTAAAGTTTTAGGTGTTCGAGTTAATTTAGCACACCTTTGTTAAAAACTCTGCCCTGTATAAATGTGTACATTTTCTCTCTTGATAATAAATATTAGCTGGTAAGTAACAGTTTAGCTGTTGCTTTGTACATTTTTTCTCTGTTTTTCTCTCCTTTCCAGTTCCCTGTCCCAATCTCTACATCCAGTTGAATGGTCTGACATTTACTATGGATCCAGTCAGCTTGCTCTGGGGAAACCTCTTCTGCCTGGATTTATACCGCAGCTTGGAGCAGTTCAAAGCTATCTACAAACTGGAAGATTCAAGCCAGAAAGATGAACACTTGGACATCCGACTGGATGGCTTCTGGTTGAAGGTAGGGAGATGCTGGGATTTTTTTTCCCCTGTTGGGAGTCATAGCTGCATTTTTCTCACGGCTGTCGTCACAGTTCTGACCTGTTCATTTCATAGAAGTAAGAAAAACAGTTCTACAGCCCAATTTGTCTTTCATCTGTGTATTAGTGGTGAGGTGCTGAGATGCTCAGATGACCATTCTTGTTTCATTTTCTTTCTGAAGGTGGGCTTCCCGCTGGAGAAGAGAGAGCGGGCGGAGGTGTATCGTCCCCAGGCCCTTGTCTTCTCTGCATCAAGCATGGTTGCTACCAATACACGTCATGCCCCATATTGTAGTTGTTCAGACCTCCAGAGTCTCTTCCGGGGTTTTGCTGCTGCTGAGTTTTTTCATTACAATTATGATAACTTTCCCAAGGTTCCAGGTGGCTTTAGCCTTCTGCACATGCTTTTTTTGTATCATGCCTTCCAGATGGATTCCCACCTCCCTCAGCCTAGTATCCTCCCTCCTCAGAGGCCTAAGGCTTCCCAGGATCTATGGTCCATCCATTTCACCCAGATCTCTTTGGAATTTGAGGGAACAGAGAACTTCAAAGGCCATACCTTGAATTTTGTGGCCCCCTTCCCCTTGTCCATTTGGGCCTGCCTACCCCTCCACTGGCAGCAAGCCCAGGCCCGGAAGCTCCGTTTGGCCTCAGAGGGGAGGCTGAAACCATCAGCCAGCTTTGCCAGTCCTGTTCAGTCTGTGGCCCTTACCCCTAACTCTGTGTCCCATCAGAGGTCAAAGACTGAGCATGATTTGAAAAGTCTTTCAGGTCTTACAGAAGTCATAGAAATTTTGAGAGAAGGCAGTGGTGGTGTGGACAGCCAAGGGCCTCTGACAGAGCTGGAGGATTCAGCAGATGTTCACGTGCTTGTACACTCCCCTGCCCATGTCCGTGTGAGGCTTGACCACTATCAGTACTTGGCTCTGCTCCGCCTGAAGGAGGTGCTGCAGGGGCTTCAGGAGCAGCTGACTAAGGATACAGAGGCTATGACTGGGTCTCCCCTCCAGGACCAGTCTGCTTGCATTGGAGTTCTCTTCCCCAGTGCTGAGGTGGCTTTGCTCATGCATCCTGCCCCTGGGGCTGTTGATGCTGATTCTGCAGATTCAGATACCACCAGCCTCATAGATTCAGAGCTGTCTCCTTCAGAGGATCGGGAGCTGAAATCTGATGCTGCCTCAGACCAGGGCCCAGCAAGCCCTGAGAAGATCCTGGAGAATAATAGCATTGAAAATCTGGATGCATCCCAGGAGAGGCCTCATAGCAATGGAGAACTGCAGGACTCAGGTCCACTTGGACAGCATCTGGCAGAGAAGGGCCATGAGGCAGTTGAGTCCCTGCAGGCCAAGAGACTGAGCAGAGCCCAAGCCTCTAGCTTACCAGCTGCATTGAAGCCCCCAGCTGGCAGGGATACTGCTGTGAATGGACAAGGTGAGCTTATTCCCTTGAAGAACATTGAGGGAGAATTGTCAAGTGCTATTCACATGACCAAAGATGCCACCAAGGAGGCTCTACATGCTACCATGGACCTCACCAAGGAAGCTGTGTCCCTGACTAAGGATGCCTTTAGTCTGGGTAGAGATCGAATGACTTCCACCATGCATAAGATGTTGTCCCTGCCTCCAGCCAAGTGAGTGGTTCTCTGCCTCCTTCAGTCACCTCATCTCTTCTTCCTAGTTCTGACCGTTGGGAGAGAATAGTCAAGGAAAATGCATAGGATGGCCTATTTAAAGGGTAGTTTTCAAGTCAACATTTATAGCTTCTTAGAATCAGATTATCTCCTCTTTCACTAATTCACTATTGCTGATACAGATATGCTATATCAGAATAATAATACCTGGGATTTGTATTCATCTCTTTTCAGTGGGATTTTTTGTAATTTTTTGTTTGATTTGATCCCACAGCAGCCTGGTAAGGTAGCTACAGATATTTTATCCCCAGTTTATATCTGAAGAAACTGAGGCTTTAGAGAGGATGAACCCATTGATCCTATGTCTTATAAATAGAAAAGCTGGGGCTTTGGACTTGCTCTTTTTGGTACACTTCATCAACATCTGCCAGAGTAATAGAGAAGGAAGCGTTTCATCCATTCATTCAATAAATATTTTTTGAGCCCTTACTGTGTGCTAAGTTCTCTGTTAAGCACTGGAGATACAGTAAGGAGTAAACAGAAAAACACAGAAATAACAGTCAGAAGAGTGGAAAAATATGGATTTTCCCATGAGTGCCTTGTGGTTTTAGGAAAGATAATGAAGACTAAGAAAAATCTTTGCTGGGACACTTTGTGGTTTTGAGACCGTGGTATAAAGACCATTGGCTTTAGAGCTTTTGTTTAAGTGAATTATCTTAAGTGGGTCTCTATGCAATGCCTGTGGGCATACTAGTACCTGCTAGGATAGACAGCCAAGGAGGAAGGAGAGAGGAAAACTTAAAGGGATGAATGGTATAATGATACTAGCCAACATTTATTGAGTGCTCTCTGTGCATAAAGAAACTGTCCTAAATCATTTCACAGTGTTAATCCACCAAATTCTTCTAACAGCCCTGTAAGGTGAGTACTAATATCACTCCCCATTTTACAGATGAGGAAGCTGAGGCTCAGAGAGGTAAGAAACTTGATCAAGATCATGCAACTTGTGAGTGGTGGGGTAAGGATTGAAAGCCTGGACTTCTAATCACCAAATGTGTTGCTTTTTCTAAATGGACACAAGTAAGGTAGATGGGAAAAGAGGAGAGGTGAAAAAGAAAAGAAAGGTTTGTGACACAAGCTCTTTTGAAACATCAACAGTGACTTCCTAACTGCCCAAGCCAGTGGCCTTTTCTCAGTCCTCCTCCTCCTGGACTCCTTGGTAGCAGTTAACACTGGTAATCAGTTCATTCTGAGCATTTGTACTTCTGCCCAGTTACTCTCACCTCCCTGAAGGAGTCTTCTCTTTTTCCTTGGCTGCTCTCTTCTTTTTATCCTATAAATGTAAATATTCCACAGAGCTAGACTATCCATATTCTGATCACTTTTATGATAATTTTTACTTTTTAAATTATAAAAATGATTTGTGCTTATTGTGTTGACAAGGTAGGAAATAGAAAAATGAAGAAGAAAATATAAAAATCATTTATAATGACACTGTCCAGAGATAGCAACTATTTGGGTCTATTTTCTTTTTTTATGTGTATATATATATATATTTGTGTGTCCATGTGAATGTTCGTATGTGTTTATATATATAACATAAACAATATTGTTTTTACCACAATAGGATTATATTATTTCTACAACACTGCATCCTACTTTATTCACTTGATGTGTTATTATGAATATTTTTCCATTCATTAGGTATTTAAATACATGATTTTTAATTGCTCTATTGTATTCTAGCAAATGGATGTATCATAATTTATTCATCCATGTCACTACCTGGGAATTCATTTAGTCTGTTGCCAGTTTTTCTCAGAACCGATGCTGTCTGTGTTAAGTGTACTTATTTTTGTGAACATTACTTTGTGCTTATTGTATGTATCTAAATCTTTTTTAGAATGAAAACGTAAAAGTGAATTTATTAAGTCAAATACTACAAACATTTTTAAGTTTCTTAATGTATTTGCCAGACTTTCAGAAGGTCTCTGTCAGCCTATGCTTTTGAATACTTTCTCTCTAGATTATTTTATCCATCTTCTTACTTCTGCTATAGTCTGTATTTTCAGT
The DNA here is from genome assembly GCF_000696425.1 of Galeopterus variegatus. Taxonomy (NCBI): domain Eukaryota; kingdom Metazoa; phylum Chordata; class Mammalia; order Dermoptera; family Cynocephalidae; genus Galeopterus; species Galeopterus variegatus. The sequence goes on from NW_007734864.1 coordinate 26,601, forward strand.
CCTAACTTCCTTCCCCTCCCCTGCTCTTCATTTAAAACTATCTACTGGACATAGCTCCATATGGATCTCCCAGGGGTGCCTCAAACCTCACGTATATAAAACTAAATTCCTTATCCCTCTCCAGGTCAGTTCTTTCTTCTTTTGATAATAGTATTCTCCTACTCAGTCAAGCTCTACATTTTAGCTCATTGCCTCTTAACACTTGTTTGTCATGTTCTGACGGTAATTCCTAGATCAGTGACCCTCAGATTTGAGTGTGCATCAGAGTCACCCAGAGGGCTTGTTAAAACAGATTGCTGAGCCCTGCCCCTCAACTTCCTCATTCACTAGGTATGAGATGGGCCTGAGAATTTGCATTTCTAGGAAGTTTCCTGTTGATGCCGATGGCTCTTACCAGGACCACACTTTGAGAACACTGCTCTAGGCAATCTCATGTCAGTTTTTCCTGTTTGTTTCCACATGTGGACTATTTTGATAAACTATTAATTGATTTCTATACTGGAGGTCTTTTCCTCTCTAGCTTATTTGAAAAAGCCAGGTCAAACTTCCTAAAACTCGGGCGTGATTTTGTTATTTCCCTACTCCAAAACCTTCAGCCTTTTTCATTATACCCTCTGAATTTAGTTTGAACTTTAGTGGGGCATAGTCAATTATTATGATATATCCGTATGTTACTTTACAATTTTCAAAGCACTTTAATATATAATCCTTTATTAAAGGTTTTTAAAATCTGGCTGCAACCCCTCTGGTAAAGTGAAAAAGCACTTAGTAGAAAGTTAGGAGATTCTGGTTTTTCTTAATTCCAATTTTAACTGTGACTTTGGGTCAGTTTCTCCATCTGTAAAATGGGAGGGTAGGATTGAAAGGTCTTTAAAGGTGTCTTCTAATTGCGTTATGCCATTCTAATTGTATCTTCCATTGTTTTCCCCAACAAAACCTATGTTCCAGCTGGGCTGAGCTACTTAGTAGTCTCTTTGTTTCTGGTTCTATACCTTTGTTTGTGCAGTTTCTTCCCCATAGAATGCCCTCTTTTCTATCTCTTTCACAGACCTGCAGGGACCACTTCAGATGCCATCTCCTTCCACAGGGCATTCTTGATCCCCTTCCTCTCATTCTCTCTTCTCTTCAACATTGTCTAGCCTTTGGCTTGTGCCTCTGTCCCTCTCTTATGGCATGTGTGACTTACCTCCATATAATGTTATGGTATACATCTCTTAAAAGATTATAAATTCTTTGAGGACAGGGGATGTCTTATTCATCAATTTATTCATCCCCCACTGCTGGCTCATGCCTAGTATGGTGCCTTGCATTTAGGAGCTTCTTTATTTATTCAGTAAATACTTGTGAAATGAATGCAGGTGGCTTCAGTTGCCATTTATTAGTACCAGGGCAGGAGGTAGCTGATGTATGGGATGACCTTGAATAATCTTGACATTTAATGTTGATATGGGAGAGCTGTTTATGCAGTTAGAGATGCTGGAATAAGAGGATTCAGAAAGGCCAGTGATTGATTGAAAAATGACTTGATCTCTTTATAGCAGGTAATAGATGATATCAGTTTATTTTCACAATAACTGTCTGAGCTAGAGGAGTATTACATGTGGGTGGGAACAAACATGTCTCTGAAGCCACATTTGTTTTGTCTCTTTTTAAACAGGGAGTCCGTAGGCAAGACAGATGAGGGGGTGGCAGCCCCAGTGAGTGGAGGTGCTGCCCGACTCCGATTTTTCTCCATGAAGAGGACAATATCTCAACAGTCATTTGATGGTGTCTCACTGGATAACAGTGGCCCTGAAGACCAAATTTCAGTGGACAGTGATGGCAGTGATAGTTTTGTGATGCTCTTGGAGTCTGGTATGTTGGAGCAGAACCAGACAAATTTGCAGAAGTCCAGAAAGGGTTCTTTCTGCTGCCCATATTCAGATTGGTAGCGTTCAAGAGGAGCTGGTATTTGATAATACAGACATTTTCTTAACCAAAACACAAAGAGAGAGAAATTTCAATGGATTTGTGGCTCTGGCTTTATCTCTGCATCTTCTAGGTTATTGGTTAATACTTGACCTTTATCATAGAAGAGATTCAAACCAATGGAGAGAGTACTAGTCTTTCAGCCACATAGCTACATCAGTAGGATTAGTTCTGTGGTTGGTATCAATGGTGTGAGTATGTTTGTCTAATTTTTTTTTTTTTGCCTGTGTATTTCATTGTTGTTAAATAACCAGGAGCTTTCTGTTTGTTGATAAAATGAGTAACTTTTAGGAATTAAATCAATCACCTGGAAGTTACAATGGTTCCTTTAGCTTATTGAAAAGAAATGTATTAAATGATCCCTTTAGAGTATCTAAATAGAGAATGTATTATTTCTTTTCCTTTCTTTAAAAAAAATTTTTTTATTGGGTATTGACAAATTATAATTGTATATATTTAGTAGGTACAAAGTGATGCTATGATATATGTATACAATGTGGACTTTTTATTTTTATTTTTTTTTCCTTTTTGTCTTTTTTTTTTTTTGTCTTTTTTTTCCGTGTCCGGCAATGGATCGCAACCCTCAGTGTTGCCCCCGTACCGGACCGGGGACCGGCAATGGGATTGCAACCCTCGGTGTTGCTCCCACGCCTCGCTCAGCCAGTGAGCGGGAACCGGTCTGTATGTGGGATCCGAACCCTCGGGCGGGAGCGCTGCCACGCTTCCCAAGCGGCGCACTATCCAGTGCGCCACCGGGCCGGCCCTCCTTTTTGTCTTTTTTCGTGACCGGTAACGGGATCGCAACCCTCGGTGTTGCTCCCGCACCGTGCTCAACCAGTGAGCGGACCGGTCTCTATATGGGATCCGAACCCTCGGCGGGAGCGCCACCACGCTCCCAAGCGCCGCACTCTACCGAGTGCGCCACCAGGCCGGCCCTGGACTTTTTATTTTTTACAGTGAGAAAATTTTTGAATCAAGCTAGTTAACATATCCATCACCTCAAATAAATTATCATTTACTCCTCCTGTCTAACTGAAAAATTGTACCCTTTGATCAACATCTCCCCATTCCCCCACCCCCAGCCCCGGGTAACCACCATTCTGCTCTCTGCTTCTACGTTTTTGGTTGTTTTAGACTCCACATATGAGTGAGAACATGTCATATCTGCTTTCTGTGCCTGGCTTATTTCACTTAAAATAATGTCCTCCAGGTTCATCCATATTGTCCAAATGACAGAATTTCCTTCTTTTTTAAGACTGAGTCTGGCCAGTCAGCTCAGTTGGTTAGAGCCTGGTGTTATATCACCAAGGTCAAGAGTTAGGATCCCCAGACTGGCTAGCTGCCAAAACAAACAAACAAACAAAAAAACAAAAAAGGCTGAATAGAATTCCATTGTATGTATTTACCACATTTCCTTTATAACCATTCTGACAGGTGTGAGGTGATATCTCACTGTGGTTTTAACTTAAGAGAATGAACTTTTTCTTAAGCTGGGTGGTATGTGTCCATGTTTGTTTTGTTATTATTTTTAACTTCTTATGAAAAATTTCAAATATGTATACAAGTAGACAGAATCAAATAATGAACCCTCGTGTACCCATTACCTAGCTTCAACATTAAGAACTCATGGCCATTCCTGTTCATATACACTACTGCCCATTTCCCTTCTTCCCACATTATTTTGAGGCAAATCCCAAACATGACATTTTATCTGTAAATATTTTCATTTATGCATCGTTAGAAAATACAGACCTAAAAATTTTTTAATTATGGTAAAATACATGTAAAATTTACCATCTTAACCATTTTTAAATGTACAGTTTAGTGGCATGTAGTACATTCTCATTGTTCTACAACCATCACCACCTTCCAATTTCAGGACTCTTTTCATCTTGCAAAACTAATTCCCCATTCCCTCTTCCTGCAGACCCTGGCAACTACCATTCTACTTTCTGTCTATAAATTTGACTACTTTAGTTTTCTCATGTAAGTGGAATCATACAGTGTTTGTCCTTTTGTTACTGTCTTATTCCACTTAGTATAACGTCTTCAAGATTCTTCTATTTTGTAGAAGGTGACAGAATCTCCTTCCTTTTTAAGGCTGAGTAATGTTCCATTATATGTATATACCCTGTTTTCTTTATCTATTCATCCATTGATGGATACTTGGGTTGCTTCCATTTACAGACTTTTTTGTGTGGGTTTTTTGGCATCTGGCTGGTCCAGGGATCAAATCCTGGATCTTGGTGTTATAGTACCATGCTTTAACCAACTGAGTTGAACTGGCCAACCCTATAGACTTTTTTAATGTGACAAAATATAATTATCACACTTCAAGAAATTTGCAATAACTCCTTAAACTAATCAAATATCTAGTTAGGCTTCGAATTTCCAGTTGTCTCATGAATGTCAAAAATATTTTGTTTTATTTTTACAGTTGTCATTGATTTCAGAGGTTGGATTTGAGCAGAAGTTTTTGGCTTTTGAACTCTTTTGTCATCTTTCTCATGCAGAATCTGGTCCAGAATCTGTTCCACCAGGATCTTTTCCAAATGTCCTGGATGATGCTGGTGTTCAAGAGAGCCCTGTGGTGGATAACTATGACCAGGGGTCACCAGAGGCCCACAGTTCGGTTTCACCCAGTGGAGAAGACCTCATCCTTCACCCGGTCAGCTGCTCTGCTTTCTTCTTTGCAGAAAGTAGGCTCTGGGCTGGAAGATTGGGACTTGGAACTAAGAGAATCTCCTTTGAACAGGTCTCAGTTCTGGTCCTGAAAGTGAATGAGGTGTCTGTTGGGATTGAGGTACGTGGTGAGGACTTGACAGTAGCCCTGCAAGCAGAGGAACTGACCCTTCAGCAGCTGGGCACCGTGGGACTCTGGCAGTTCCTGCACGGACAGTGCCCAGGTGAGGATAGCGGCCATTCCAGGAGAGCTGGTGGGATTTATCAAGGACAGGTATAGATTAACTTGAACCTGTCACTGTACTCCTAGGGTAGCTGCTGTAGTGCCAACCCTTGGCCCTTCTCTCTAGCAGTCATTAGGGGGAGGAAAAACTCCCATGAAGCCTCTTTCTTGTAAGGAGCCTCTCAGAGCTCTTCCTTGGGCTTTGCATTCACTGGGCTATTCTTCATCTTTACTTCCAAGGCACTCCTTGAGCTTATATATGAGGACAGTGTCCACTTCTTCATTTTCGAGGCTGCTAACATAAAACTGTACCTGACCAGAGAACTTCTATCATTCAGATTCAGTCCTTTGGATGATGATGTCCAAATTGATCAAGAGTCCTACCTGCCTGAGGAAATAGCTGGTGTAGTTGAGATCTCTAATGGGGATTGTAAAATAAAGGTTTCCAACACATTAGAAAGTTAGCTGGATGTCAAAGCCCAGAAAGTGATTCCAGAAGTATGGGGAGGCTTGTTTAGTGCAAATGCCAACAGAAGCTTCTGTTTTGGTGCAAATGCCAGCAGGAATTTTCTAAGCCTTTGGGCGGTGGCGTTTATCCACTACTATGATGTGGAGGTTTTGGATATTTGCAGAAACAAGATTGTCTTTGTAGCTTCCTTTTTACTGTTCTCATATTGTTCTGTGTTTATCAATCCATACCCTTCTGTAGCTAATACCCTTGGCCTAATTGTTCACAACGTAAGAATGTCTCACTTAATATGATCAGGAACCTACCTTTAGTTTATCTAAAAGTAACACAACTTTTAGTTGGTTCTGCAGCACAAAGGTGAGGGGATCAGATGGTGGCTGCATGAACTTAGTCTTCTGCTGTTTTTCTGGCTCCCAGTTATCTAGTGTAGAGGGTGACATGTGTGGTGTTCTCTGCCTTGAAGTCTCTGCTCTGTAGGTTTAAAACACATGTGGGGCATGCATTCTTTCCAGCAGTACACTGTTACCTATTAGGGCCTAGAAGCTTTCCTCATCTGTAAATGTGATTTAAAATCTAAGCCATGAATATGTTTTATTTATTAAAACAAAGGGTTTATATGGAAAAAAAATTCAGTCCTTTGATATGAATTATCATTTATATGAGTACTTTAAAAGATGACAGGAAAGGGCCGGCCCGTGGCTCACTCGGTAGAGTGCGGTGCTGATAACACCAAGGCCGCAGGTTCGGATCCCATATAGGGATGGCCGGTTTGCTCACTGGCTGAGCGCGGTGCAGACAACACCAAGCCAAGGGTTGAGATCCCCTTACCGGTCATCTTTTAAAAAAAAAAAAAGATGACAGGAAAAATCTGGGCTTATGTTACCTATTTCATTAAAAAAAATATTTTTAAAATTATTGAGTAGATACTAAAGAATACTTATAAAATATATGTAAAGGCATAAAATAATAACAATACAGTAAACTCATGTACCCACCACACAGTTTAATAAATACGACAGTACTATTAACTTTGAAATCTCTGGGAGTCCCTCTCCTGAACTTTCCGCTGTCCCTCGCTTGTTGTAGGTAATCACTGTATTAGTCTGTTTGTATTGCTTATAACAAAATACCTGGAGCTGGGTAACTTATAAGAAAATGAAATTTATTACTTACAGTTTCAGAAGCTGGGAAGTCCAAAATCCAAGAAACACATCTGATGAAGGTTTTTGTTGGTGGTGGCTTTACAGCAAAACAGGGGTCTCACGTGGCAGAATATGGCAGAGCAGAGAGAGAAGTTTCACATGCTTTCCTTTTAAGGCCTCAGAACCACACCCCTGACCACCATTATTAATCCATTCACTATGGCATGGTCCTACAATCTAATCACCTTTTCAAGGCCCCCACCTTTCAATTTCCGTAATAGGAGTTCCCACCCTCTTCACACTGTCACAGTGGGGACTGAGTTTTAGGGAAACATCAATCCACAGCATTCCGCCCATGGCCCCCCAAAACTCATGTCCTTTCACACACAAGTACATTCATTTTATCTCCATAGTCTTGTTTCAGCTCAAAAGTCCAGAGTCTCAGGGTCCCATCTGTGAAATCAAACCAATATCCACTTCCAAGATATCATGTTGGGAAAAACAGGGTGCATATCCCTGTTCAAAAAGAGAGAAATAGAGGGCCAGCCCGTGGCTCACTTGGGAGAGTGTGGTGCTGAAAACACCAAGGCCATGGTTTCAGATCCCTATATTATAGGGATGGCCGGTTAGCTCACTTGGGAGAGCGTGGTGCTGACAACAACAAGTCAAGGGTTAAGATCCCCTTACCAGTCATCTTTAAAAAAAAAAAAAAGGGAGAAATAGGCCAAAAGAAAGGGGTAACAGGTCCCAAACAAGTCAGAAACCCAGCAGGGCAGGCATTAAATCTCAAAGCAGGGGAATCATGTACCTTGACTCAATGTTCAATGTCTTCTGCACACTGGTGCAGGGGTTGGGTCCCCAAGTCCTCAGGTAGCTCCACTTTTATGGCTTCCTGGGTCTGAGGCCATGCTTCAGCGCTTGTAGGCTGGCATTGCAGGCTGGTAGTTTCACAATTCTGGGGTCTACATGTGGTCCTGCTCCCATGCCTCCACTAGACATGGCCTTGGTGGGGTTTTTCTGCTGCAACTCTGACCCCACATTTCCTCTTGGTATTGCTCTAGCAAAGGGCTCTGTTCAGTGAATCTGCCCTGCGCATGCAACAAATCTCTTCCTGGGTCCTCAGGCTTTTCCATATATCCTTCAAGTCTGCCAGCCTGCAGACTAACATCATGTGGGTGCCACTAAGTCTTCCGGCTTCTAGCTTCCACAGCTGCAGGTCCAGCCTCACCTGGGACCAACTTAGCCATGGCTAGAGCAGCCAAAGCAGCTGGGGTGCTGGTACTTGAAGTAGCTTCCCGAGGTGTCCCTGGGCATGAATGCATGAAGGGTATGTCAGGCCTGTACCCTGAGACTACTCTGTCTCCTTAGGCCTCTGGCCCTTTAATGAAAGATGCAGTCTCCATGATCTCTGAAATGCCTTCAAGGTCTTTTTTCTCTTCTTTTGATAATCCCTTTCTTCTTTATTAATCTTCTTAGCAACATTGCATTTTTCTCCTGAAAATGCTCTCTGCTTTTCTACAATAGGCAGGCTGCAAATTTTCCAAATCTTTATGCTCTGCTTCCCTTTTAATTATACATTCTGGCAGGACTGGCCCATGGCTCACTTGGGAGAGTGTGGTGCTGATAACACCAAGGCCACAGGTTTGGATTCCTACATAGGGATGGCCAGTTAGCTCACTTGGGAGAGTGTGGTGCTGACAACACCAAGTCAAGGGTTAAGATCCCCTTACCGGTCATCTTTAAAAAAAAAGAAAAAACAAAACCAAAACTCTCTCTCTCTCTCTCTCTCTCTCTCTCTTTCTCTGGCTTTATGTCATGCCTTTTCTTCCATAACTCAGCATAGACTATTGAAAGTAGCTATGCAGCTTCCTGAATGTTTTGCTGCTTAGAAATTTCTTCCACCAAATACCCTGGGTCAGCACCTTTAAGTTCCACATTCCATAATACTTTTGTGCATGAAGAGAATGAAGCCAAGTAGGCAAGGCCAGTTTATAGCAAGGGTGATCTTGCCCCAGTTTCCAGTAAGTCCCTTGTCATTTACATCTACAGTCTTCTCAGAATGGCCTTTACTGTCCATATTTCTTTCTTTTTTTAATTGAATTATAATTGATTATACATATTTTGGGGGTTCAACATTGAACTATGTTGATCAAATCAATATTATTAGCATATACATTATTACAAATCGTACTTATTCTTTATGCCCCTTATCCAATCTCTCCCCATCTCCTCTCCCTCCCCGCTCCCACTTCTGAAAACCCTACATTTCTTCTCTCCTTCTGAAGGAGTAACTGTTACTCTATTGATTTGTTGCCTAGATGATCTGTCCAGTGCTGAGAGAGGTGTGTTCAGGTCCCCTACCATTATCGTAGAATAGATGCTTCCTCTGTCACTCTGTAATGGGCTTTGTGGAGAGAGACATCCTCTTCTTTTCTTTGGTCTCCCATGGTGATTCTCCTTGTGTCAATGCTCTCAAGTGGCTGGTGGGCCATCTGCACAGTGGTTGTGTTGTCTAGCCACTTTTGCAGCAGTCATGGCTATTGTGGTAGCTGTGGTGGGCTATGCACATGGAGGTGGTGTTTTTGGCGTGCTCCTTGCCTGGTTGCAGGAGGAGGAATCAGTGCCGGGCTCCATACATCAGGACCCCAGGTGGGCCCCATGGCAGCAGCAGCATGCCTGGATGTGGGAGGAGGGGTCGGTCCCCGGCTCTATCTGTTTTTACATTCTATGATGTTGTTGGGTGGGAGGGGGAGAGTGGAAAGGGGAAGGAAATAGGGTAGGAGAAGGAGGAAGGAGGGGGGGCATGGTTGAGGCCCATGGCACCCCCCTCATTCCTACAGGGGAGACCAGGGGGTTTCCAGTAGTGGCTAGGTGGTTGGTGGGCTGAATGCAGATGTCAGGGCAGTGTGGGTGAAGCCGTTGGTCCCCTACCACCCAGCCCAGGGTGCTTCCTGTGGTGGCTCGGTGGTCATAACTGGGCTGGTTGTGGATGTCGGGGGGAATGGCTGAGGCCCCTGGCCTTCCCTCCTCCCTTGCTTGGGGTCCCAGAGGACTTATGGTCCTTCTAGGTTTTATAGGTGTTCTTTGGTGAAGTGAGACCTTTACTAGTTAATATCAAACTTTGTCTCTGGTCCGTGGGTATTGTTTTTTCTTTCAGTTCTGTGTTGGATTATTTGCTGTTTCCAGTTCTTGGAAACTAATTTATTGCACTGGAACTAATTTATTGTCCTTTGCTTACTTCTAAAATGTGGGGACCAGTACTTGAGCCCTGTGGTTGAGCTAAATTGCTGCTTTGCTGCTGATTCCCTGGGGGAAGACTTTTTGTGCAGCTCAGGTTTTAATTGTTGACTTTGTAGGTACTCTCTGAGATCAGGTGCACCTGGGTTGTGTAGAAACTCTGGTCTGGACCTGAGTCCTTTCAGCAAACTGCACCCCTGCTATATTCCCGACCAGTCTACACAGAGTGGGCCTGTGCTGATTGGGGGGCAGATCAGCTGTCCTTGCTGTGCCCCAGTGTTCTACTGGTGGGCCCATCTCCCCCACTGCTCGTACTCCAAACACTTCCCATAAGACAGGCCATGTGCCAGTCCCTTGCAATGACTCACTGGCCTCTGAGCAGCTCCTTTTTTTTTTTTTTTTTTTTTTTTTTTTTTTTTTTTTTTTT
>NW_007734864.1:37725-79057 GCF_000696425.1 Galeopterus variegatus
GCGACGGCCCTGCAGCCCTCGGCGTTGCTCCCGCACCTCGCTCAGCCAGTGAGCGGGAACCGGTCTGTATGTGGGATCCGAACCCTCGGGCGGGAGCGCCGCCGCACTTCCCAAGCGGCGCACTTATCCAGTGCGCCACCGGGCTGGCCCCAAGCAGCTCCTTTTTTCAGTTGTTGTGATTGCTCACTCCTGTGTGGGTCCACGGGAACCCTGTTAGTGGTCTTGCTAGCCTGAGGGCCACGAAGGCCCTCTTCTCCCCTGCCACCTCAAAGCAACTTCATCCGAAGGGCACAGTGGTGGCTTTTGCCAGCTCCTGCTCCATGTGCTCAGCAGCTCCAGCCTGGAAACAGCCGGGATTTGAAATGGTAGGCGTGATTCTTTCTTTCTCTCATCGTGGCCTTCTTCATGAACTCCGTAGGTCTCTCCTCCTCTTCACCTGAGCTCTAGAGGCCCCAGCTTGGCTGTCGTTGCTTTTTAATAGTTGTAAATTGGTTGATCTGTGGGAGAGAGTGACACTGGGGACTGTCTATTCTGTTATCTTGCCTGGAAGCCTACTGTCCATATTTCTATCAGCATTCTGCTCACCACCATTTATCTAGTCTTTAAAACATTTAAAACTTTCCTTGGTTTTCTTGTCTTCTAAACTTTCACCAGTGTCTAGGCATTTTCTAGCCTGTTCCTCCAAATTCTTCCAGCCTCTCCTCAACACCCAGTTCCAAAGCCATTTCCACATTTTCAAGTATCTGTTATAAGCAACACCTTACTTCCCTGGTGCTAATTTTCTATATTAGTCCATTTCTGTTGCTTATAACAAAATACCTGGAACTGGGTAATTTATAAGAAAACAAAATTTATTGCTTACAGTTTCTGAGGCTGGGAGTCCAAAGTCCAGGGAACACGTTTGATGAAGACCTTGGTGGCAGCGACAATGACCCAGGGGTCTCACAGAGCAGAAAATGGCAGAGCAGAGAGAGAGACACTCACATGCTCACCTTTGAAAGCCCTCAAAACCATGCCCCTGACCACAATTATTAATCCATTCATTAGGGCATGGTCCTACAATCTAACCACCTCTTCAAGGCCCCACCTTTCAATTACCATAATAGGAATTCCCACCCTCTTTACACTGTCACAGTGGGACTAAGTTTTGGGGGGACATCAATCCATAGCAATCACTATCCTGAATTTCATGTTTATCATTCTCTTGCTTTACTTTGTAATTTTTCCACATGTGTTTGAATCAATGTATTATTTAGCTTTGCAGGTTTTTGAGTTTTTCTAAATGGAATCATAGTTTGTACCGTTTTGTGATTTGCTTCTTTCATGTAACATGATATTCTTGGTTGTTGAGTTAGCTATATAATCGATTCATTTTCATTACTATAGAATATTCTAGTGTATAAATATATTGCTTTTTGCTTTTAAAGACAGCTTTATTGAGGTATAATTTTAATAGTATAAAATTCACACATTTTAAGTGTACAATTTGATAAGTTTTAGTAAATTTACAGAGTTGTATAACCATCACCACAACCCTATTTTATTTTAGAACATTTCCATCATTCCCAAAATATCCCTTGGATCCATTACCCTATTTACTTCTTCAGTCTATTCTGAAAAGATATTTGGGTTGTTTCCAGTTTTTTTTTTTGCTATTTCAAACAGAGTTGCTGTGAACATGCTTGTACATACCTTCTGGTTATATATGTTTGAGAGTTTCTCCATGGTTCTGTTCCTAAGTATATACTTTCTAGAGTTTTAGGATAGGTATAGCTTCAACTTTGATATGCCAAATTGTTCTCCAAAATGGTTGTACCAATTTGCAGTTCCATAACTATGAAAGTTGTTCCATATCTTGGCTACACCTGAGATTGTTCTTATGGAGTTTTAGAGAGATTAACATAGAGCCTGCTTGGCTTTATCAGCAAGAGAAGAGAAAACCAAGACTTAGAGAAAGGAAGAGCCATTCAAATTTAGTAGAGTTGAAGCTCCTATGTTTTAAGAGCCTTGGCCATTAGCCCAGTGACTCAGATTCATAGGAAGGCCAGTTTTTTTGTTGGTCCTTAACCTCTCTTACACCTTGAGAGGCACTATAGCAAAGTAGCTAAGCCCATGGACTTTGTAGTTAGACTGCCTGGGTTCAAATCCTATCCTTGCTACTTACTTGTGTAACTTTTTTTTTTTTTTTTTCCTTTTTGTCTTTTTTCGTGTCCGGCAACAGATCGCAACCCTCAGTGTCGCGCCCGTACCAGACCGGGACTGGCAACGGGATCGCAACCCTCAGTGTTGCACCCGCACCTCGCTCAACCAGTGAGCGGGAACCGGTCTGTATGTGGGATCCGAACCCTTGGTGGGAGCGCCGCCGCGCTCCCAAGCGGCGCACTGTAGCAGTGCGCCACCGGGCCGGCCCTTACTTGTGTAACTTTGGGCAAGTTATTTTATGTGACTTAGTTTATTCATCTATAAGGTGGGAATGATAATAATACTTTTGGCATAGGGGTTGTTATGAGTATTAAAGATACATAAAGTGCCTAGAACAATCCCTAGTTATTAATTAATTAATGTTTTCCTTGTCCTTCTCAAAGGCACAAACTTTCAGGAATCCTCAACTTTGAAGACTGGCCACATGAGACCAGCTGTGGGCCTTCGCTTTGAGGTGGGACCTGGTGCAGCTGTTCATTCCCCGCTTGCCACACAAAATGGCTTCCTGCATTTTTTGCTTCGTGACTGTGACCTGGAGCTGCTCACTTCAGTGCTCAATGGCCTGGGAGCCTTCTTGGAGGATGAGGAGATTCCAGTGATAGTCCCCATGCAGATTGAGCTCCTGAACTCCAGCATCACCTTAAAGGTGAAAGGAACCTTTGATTTTTGCCCTGGACTTTGTCAGGCAAGGAATTCTAGCAGTGACAGCTATTAACTTCTTCCTTTGTCACCATAAAACATTGTAAAGATCAAGTGAGGAAATGCATATTAGCATTCTCTGTCAGTGTTATAGTAGTATATAAATGTGTGTTGCTGTCAAAAAGACTTGGGTTCAAGTGAGGAAACCTTATCTCTAACCCTAACTGTGTTTGGCATGCAGCATTACCATGTACAAGCCATCAGATTATCTTATCCTTAGTTTCACCATCTCTAGAATGGGAGATCTTCAGTTATGCTTTTCATATAAGAATTTATGGAGAAACAGTGGCATAAAACTGCTTCAATCTTAATGGTGGAAGCATGGGTTGTATTACCTAAATTTGACTGAGCTGGTTGGGTGCAGCATATGCTTTCCTTTTTTCCTGCAGGATGATATCCCCCCCATCTATCCAACGTCTCCAGGCCCTATCCCCATCACTCTAGCCATGGAGCATGTTGTGCTGAAGCGGAGTGATGATGGTGTATTCCACATAGGTGGTGAGTTGGACTTGTCAGCCTGCTGGCTTCTCTGCCTTTTTTCTGCTATAAGTGAAAAGGTAACAACTAGGAACTCTCTGGGTGTTGGCAGCAGTCACTTAGAACCTTTACTCTTTTTTTTTTTTTCCAGCTGCTGCTCAGGATAGACCATCATCTGAAATACCTAAAAGTGAGAAGAGGCAGCCCCCAAAAGAACAGGTGTTTCTAGTGTCCACAGGAGAGGTTCTTGGACAGCAGGTGAGGACCTAACTGAAGAGTACCTTCCTATATACCCTTAGAGGCTATAATTGTGCAAGCTGGTTAAACCTAGGAGGCTGAGAAGGTTGTGTGTGTTGTGTGCAGTTTGGTGGTTTGTGCTCCTGTCACCTAACAGCAGCTTCTAGAAGTGCTGACTAGAGGATGTAAGTTAGGAGCTAGAGGTGAATAGTTGCTGTCCCTGTAACTGATGAACTCTGAAGAGGGAATTAGGCTCTTAGAAAAAAATTAGTTCAGTTCTCTTGATCATCGACCTAACTTGTAGATTTATCTACTTGAATCCTTTCTCCCTATTCCCCTTACTGGCTGTTGTTGCAAGGTGGTTGTATTAGTTCATTTCTGTTGCTTATGACAAAATACTTGGAACTGGCTAATTTATAAGAAAATGAAATTTATTGCTTACAGTTTCAGAGGTGGGAAGTCCAAAGTCCAGGGCACATCTGGTGAGGGTCTTCTTTTGCTGTGGCTTTGCAGCAACACAGGGATTTCACATGACAGAAAATGGTGTAGAGAGAGTCTCTTTTCAAGTTCTCAGAACCTTGCCTCTGACCACCATTATTAATCCATTCACTACTGCACAGTCCACAATCTAAGCACCTCTTCAAGGCCTCACCTTTCAATTAGCATAATAGGATTTCCCACCCTCAACAGTTACACTGGGTTTTTAAGCTTCAGTGAGGTTGGCGAGGGGCAGCCAATCTATAGCAGTGGTATTACTGTGTTTATTAATTGTGAACTACTCATTGTTCCTCAGGTGAAAGAACTGCCTTCCCTTCAAAAAGAACTTATAGAAACCAAACAAGCATTGGCAAATGCCAACCAGGAAAAAGAAAAACTTCTTCAGGAGATTAGGAAATATAACCCCCTCTTTGAGCTCTGATAGCAGTGGCTCAGCGATCTGTGCCAAGGAGAGAGATCACCAGCAACAGCACCACCTAGGGCAGAAGGCACCGTCCAGTGGTTGAATAAGTCTGCTAAGGATGCCAGAGGGACTGGGTAATGCTCAATTCACTCCTTGCAGGTGTGCTTTTTACTAGCTGTTTTGACTTGCATGAGGACAGGGCAAAACATGACCATATCCCAGGAAATTGTGCGTGGCGAAAGCATTATATCTTGCCTGTATAAAGCCTTTTGGCATACTAGGTGGCATCTTTTCAACCCTGTAGGGCCATTTCACCTCCTGGGTTCATGGCAAAGATACTCGCTTCCTTCACAGCCTGTGTGAACAAGCAAAAGTGCCCACCTCCTCAGTTATCCAGAGCCACCAAAGATTCCATGTCCCAAAGCTTCCCGCAGCAGACTTGAAAAGTCCTTGGCCTGAGTTTTGGCTGTGGTAGAGGAGTGGAGCAGGAAATAGCCCAGTAAGGGGGGCAGGGGCAGGAGAGGCACAGGAATAAGGGAGACCTGGAGTCTGCCTTTTTTGGAAAGGAAGCCAAGCTCTTATCATCTCAGCCAATATAAAAATCAGACTTTTCAGGTTAAGCTTCCTTTCTGTTACACTGTCATCATTGCAATGCTGTGGTAGAAAGTAAACAGCAGCAGCGATTCAGCCATATCGTCTTTCCCCTCCATAATACAATTTATTTGAAATTTAAGTCAAGAAAATAGTATTCACCCTGAACTAGGTTGAAGGCATGATGTGGTAGGGATCAATAGGGGAGCTAGATTTCGAGCCCCCTATTGCCTTCCTAGAGTCCTGCCCCTCTTCCACAGCTGTACCAGAGAAGTCATTTCCTCTGTCTCCCTGGGGTCCTTGGCATAGCTGCTTTCCCAGCACTGTGACTTTCTACCATGGTGTCCTCAGCATTTGATGTTTGGGAGCTGAAAATGTGTTTTAAACTTTAACATCTCAGCCTATTTCTTCTCACCCCCCTCTATCACTGTGGCTTTTTAAAATCATATGATTTCGACTTAAGTAAACAAAAAATCACAAAAACCCTTCAATCTAGCTAGGTTTTGCCTCCTGCTCTATTAAAGAGCTGTTTTCTTCCTCTTTCTTTCCTAATTGTTCTCCAACACTCCTTCCTTCATCCATATTGCTCTGATACACTTCAAGTTGTGTCGATTGGACAGAAGTTCATCAGCTAACTCACCTTGACTTGGCAGTATGTTAAAATAGTGATTTAGTGATGTCACTAAAGTTATAATCATACATGACCTACTGAAGGAAAGATAAAATGGTTTCTTTTATGGGAAACCATGCTTGACTTGTATACTTTAGTTTTTGGAGGATAAAAAGAAACATGAAGGAACAAAATATGATTTGTTCAAGTTTTTAAGGACTTTTGTTAAGGTTCTTCACTAAGGCAATTTTTAACACCAGTTACTATGGTATTGTGTGAATTTGTCATGTCTAGGAAACAGCTTTCTGGAGAGAAATGTTAACCGGGAAGGTTTCCTAAGGGTTGACACTCGGTTCAGCCTTACTTAAGATTTTTATAAATGACCTGAAAGTAGAATTTTACACTGAAATCAAAATGTTACTACTTCCAGGCAGTGAAAGGTAGACCAGAAGACATTAAAAAAAACCCCACAAAACCACAGAAGGGTCACAAGAAGCAGGGCTGTGAATACTCAGAAAAGTGACAGGTAAGGTTCAGCAGAATAAGTGTAAGGAATGTATTTATAGAAAAATTATCAACTGATATGGCAGTGAGCTGTGGAAAGAACTCAGGAAAGAAACCAAAGCGTTGTTGAGAGGGAGGAGGGATCAATGTGCTGGTGTGGTCAGAATCCTGACCTCTAGGCATCATCAGGAAAGACGCTTGGAGGCGACAGAGAACACCTCATATAAAACCATAGTTATGTCTTAATCAAATTGTCTTTGCATTTCTAGTGACCTTATTTACAAAATGTATGGTAAAGGGAGGACAGGTCCAGAGAATAGCAAAAATTATCAAGGGGTGGAGGTACACATTTTTATGTGAGGACACATCTTTAAAATGTAGACAAATGTTCTACAAAGAGGAAAGCTGAGGTGAGTGTGTGATCAAATATCCAGTCAAGAGCAAGGACGTGGTCCTGAAATACTAGCTTTAGGGCTCTACCTCATGGCCTTAGGTAAAAGAAAGCAGTTCTAAAGCAAATCAGAAACTTAAGGACCTTGCTGTCAGAAGTCATGCTGACAGAAACTATACATGGGTGCAGAAGGTTTAAGAGTAATCCTTGTATAATGGCCTTTCAAAAGGAAAATCAGGGCTACTTGGTGGTATGTAAGTGAGAAGGTAACTGCATCCCTCCACAAACTGCCCCTTAGTCCTTTTAAAGGCACAATGTTGAACTGAATAGATGACTGGCCCTTTTAAGTATGACATTTCTAATGTTCTTGGAGTAGGGAGATGGAAATCCAATGGCTGGAAAATAGAATTATTCAACCTTAGGATCACCTGAATTGGCTTAAAATCACATTGTGATTCTCTTCCCTTTCCCATCTCCCCGACTCACCATATCCCTCTGGCATCCTTCCACGCAAAGTAAATGTCTAATAGGCATTGCATGTTATACCTTTACCTTAAGCTTTTGCTTGGGGGAGGCAGTAGAAAACACATCTGGCAGGCACCAGGGCTAACCCCTTAATGGCCAGTGAGGTTTCTAGGTTCTCTGAAGTAATCTGAAGCATTTGTCCATGTGACAAGTGGAGTCCTAGAATTTCTGACTTTGCTTATGTAGCAGCTTTGGCCATTGTGTCTTGAAATCCTCCTTCAGGGAACATGGGTAGGGGTCATTATCCCATGGAATTTTAGTAAAAACCATCTTGTATAATTTCATACTCCTGTTTATTGGAGGAACAAAGACTTTTTCATGATGAAGAATTGTGAACTGGTGGTAGTCCTCAGGATAAGTGTAAAGGAAAATAATGGAAGGAGAAAGTAGTAGTGCCAGCCCTTTTGGACTGCTTACGATTTCTGCCTTGGAGCTGTAAGACTCTGAACAAAAAATAATAATACCTCAAGAAAATGTCTGGAGTGATAGCACCACTATCCCTCAAAGATTTCAGCCACTGCACATTAATTACCATTTCAGCTGTGAAGCATTTACAACTATAATCTGTGATTGTCTAGATTTCCTGTTTACATGGATGTATGACACGGGATATGCTTTAGTGCGTATGTACTAGAATTTAAATCCTCTGAACTGGGCTGCAGGGATGGTTATCAATCTCAATTTCTGTTTTCAACTCACTGGAATAATTAACCTAGTTTCTCTGATTTAAGACAGAAGTGGGTTCTATTCACTTGATAGCTGCTGTTTACTGTGTATTTCATCTGACCCTCATTGTGCCATGGGCCTCAACCTTTATGCCCCCTTTTTCATGGTTTTGAAGGTAATAGTTCCTGTGTCTGGAATATACAAGGGATAAACACCATCGTCACATACTCCATAACTTAAATGTTTCCATTTAACTCATTTACATTAGCTTCCCCTCATGGGAACATCGGGATTGGGGTAGTGGAAAGAAGGAGTTTGAAGTATTGCCATAGTAATATGGGAACTTTCCATTCCAAACCTTTACAGTAGGGTTTTTTTTTTTTTTCTTTAATACTTGCCTAAACTTTTAAAATGTGTTATAGTAAAGCTACAAAATTATGGAAACAACTGAACTTTGCTACACAAGCTAATACGAGAATATCTGATTATTTGAGAACTGTAAAAGTTGTGTTGTTGCCTTGTAATTTATCATTGTTAAGTGTTCCAGAGAGAATATGGTGTGATTCACTATCCTTTCTGAGACTAGGGCCTTTACCTAGTTGCTCCCCAACATTCTGCCAGAATAGGAATCTTCCCATTTACCTCTGGGTAGATATGGATAGTAGCTATTATTGAATGGGATTATTTTCCCCATGGCACAAAGGGAAACACTCTTGGAAACCTTTAACAGTGAGGCTTTGCTAAGTGGTCAGACTTGAGATTTGATCTTCCTCCCTTGTTATTAACTTTCAGCCTTATTCAGTATCTCTAATTGCAATACATATAGTTCCCTCTAACTGTTAAAAAAATTCCTGTTACAGCTCAGAGAGTATTTTTGTGTCAGTTAATTAGTTTTGGGTCAAGATTTAGCCCAAGTCTTTCAGCATTTCTTTGTGGACTGCCCAACTAAAGTGTCTTCTCCATTGGCTAAGTACACATGTAAAGCCATGAGTTTTAATATGAGATACTAAAGGTCTGATTTGCCTAACTCTATGAGTCTGAGCTGTTTTCCCCCACTCAGGGTGCTAAACAGAATTGGAGTCTTTACTAAGACATGCTCAGGAAAGCTTCAAAAGAGAACAGATTCAAAACCCTTCTCTATGACAATGAATGGTAGAGAGGAAAGAATTCTTCGGGATTGCCAATTATATACAGTAGCCTTATTACTGCTAATCACTGTCAATAAAAGGTCATGCCACTCCCCTCTATTCGAGGAAAACAATGAGAATGTATTTGATAAGCGGGAATCCTGGTCAGTATTGGAAATTTTAATGTTGCAATATCTAATCAAACCTTGAGTGTGTAGTGGTTCTGTGAACCACCTGAATAAAAGCAAATAAAACTTATTAAACAATAAAAAAAAAATTCCAATGACATTTCTCTCAGAAATGGAAAGAACTCTCCAGACATTTGTATACTGGTTCTGTGAACCACCTGAAAAAAAGCAAATAAAACTTATTAAACAATATTGGTTGTGATATGTTTATAGGATTCTGAAATATATAAGCTTTTACATGGTTTTTAACAGTGCTTGAAAGTGCTTTCTTATGAGATAAAAATTTAATAGTTCTAGTGGAAAACGGAAAGGGCTCAAATTTTCACAAAAAAGCCAAGAACAGTTTTATTCCAACACCAAAAAAGAATGGTGAACTTCTCCCCATTTCACCCATTTAGACAGAAAATGAATACACATATGCCAAGTTGGAAAACAGTTTAATGAACACTCACCAAAATCCACAGGAGAAGCTGAAATGTTTATAAGCACAAATTATTCCACTACTCCTGCTATCACTGTGTCCTTCATGGTGGAGTGTCACAAGTCCAAAGTTTCTGGTTGTTTCATCTACTTAAAACCAGATGTAAGAAACAACCTAAGTCTTAGCAACTTTAGGCTTCAATGTGAAACCATCAAAGCTCTCTTGGATAGGTTTTCTCTCTGTGAAAGCAGCTTCCCTATCCAGTAGATGCTTAAGGCCTATGCACTTTTCTTCTGCCAACTAGCCAAGAAGTGAAAATTCCCGAAGAGGTCTCAAAATTTAGTCAAAGGCAAGTATGAAACAAGCTGCATTCCTTCTAGGTGTGACAAATACCAGAGTTTTGAGAAAAACATTAAAATCATCATGGAGTCCTTGGGGGACTGAGATGCTAAAGCACCAGTGCAGAAAATCTCATGTAACAGGAAGTCTCGAACCAGTACTACCATCAGTAATAGGCCTTTCTAGGCTTTGGTCTAGAAGAAGATGATTTTTTTGTGCTTGGAGTTGGGGATTTGCCCCTTTGACTTTAACCTTCGAACAGCTTCCCTCATATGTTTGGGTTGCAGTGGTGGCATTTCTCCCCACTTCTCACACACATCCAGTGCTAAAGAGGGGGCAAGGAGAAAGTTTCATTATCACACAAGAACTTATTAATCATATAATCTTTTTGAGTCCTGTAATTCTCATTAATACTTCTTAAGCTTGCTAAGGAAATAAACCAAGAAATTTTTCCTTCTTAAGAGAATGCTATCATAACATCAGGGACAACTCCTCACCATACCACACTGGGTCACTCCTGCTGACTGTTTTTCTTGTTTCTTTACTTTTGGCAGCAGAAATGAGCAAGGTCCTCTATAGGAAAAACAAAAGTCTGCTTCTGTCACCTTGGGCTGAGGACAGGAATCAGGGAGGGGAATTTCCTAGATGGTTCCTTGCTCCCTGTATTGAAAATTTCACAGGATAATGGTTATGCTCTCCTGAATATAAGGCTGCCCACTTGGTCAACTTCTAGTGTGAATGAAAACTCCCACAGGTGCTGTAGTAAGTTAGTATAGATATTCTTGACAGTAAGACCACCACAGGTACAATCCTGTATTTGTAACCAACACTACTCACCTTCTTCTACCACCTCCCCGACGAAAACCTTAGAAATACCAGACATAGCAATAACAACATTCTGAGACACAGAGGTGCCGGTGATGGACTGGATCAGCTTGAAAGAAAGACAAACACTCTGTGATTAAGGTAGTCAAAGACTGGCTTTGGAACATAGTACTGACAAATGAGCTTTGTGCTGAAAAAGTGTATACTAAAGGCTGGTGCTGAAAATTGAGACTATTAAAACAAGGATTCAGGTGTGTAATGACTTACTCTACGTATTGAGACCCTATTCTTGGCATACAGAATTGGAAATGGTCAGATAATTGAGGGGCATGTTATTTTTCTTTTCCCACCTATATAATTCAACAACTTCAAAATGCCAATGGACACAGCTCTTGAGTCTGGTTTAGTTCTAATATATGATGGAAATGAAGTATGGTGGTCCACTCTTACCCTTTTAATGGCTGCCTTAGGGAAGGCTGACCTGCGATACATTTCATAACGGTTCAGCTGCTCCTCAGAAAAAGAAGAAACCAGGATTCTAGACAAAGATTCAGGTAATTTAAGTTGGCTTATAGAATAAATGCTCAAGATATATTATTAAATAAATAAAAGCAAGTCTCAGATAATTCAAAAAGGAATTTTCAAGAGGTCAATGGCATTAGGCTTGGGGTTATGAGGAAAGAAGATAACACATTTTTGCTATTAAGGAACTTGAGAAAACATGAAACAACTTCCTTTCCTCATTAAGAACAAAAACTTTGGGCCGGCCTGGTGGCGCACTGGATAGTGCGCCGCTTGGGAAGCGCGGCGGCGCTCCCGCCGAGGGTTCGGATCCCACATACAGACCGGTATAACAAAGTAATAACTATTAGCTCCAGGGAGAAAAGTTGTATGGAAAAGTAAAATAATTAGTTTTCTTTTTCTTTACTTAATAATATAGAAATGTATTATGATGAACTCTTGAAAACAAAAATGTTCTTAACTATCTGATTTAGAAAATTCAAAACTGTCATAAGAGAAGAGATGCAGAAAATATAGTAAGGTGGGCCGGCCCATGGCTCACTCGGGAGAGTGTGGTGCTGATAACACCAAGGCCCCGGGTTCAGATCCCATATAGGGATGGCCGGTTGGCTCGCTGCCTGAGCGTGGTGCTGACAACACCAAGCCAAGGGTTAAGATCCCCTTACCGGGTCATCTTTAAAAAATAAATAAATAAATAAATAAATTTATATTCAAACAAGTGGTTTTCAACATTAACAGATTTAAGGGAAAAATATTTGCAAATTATATGGAAAATGGTTAATACTCTTAATATATGATTAATCCTTTCAAATAAATAAAAAGATGGACATACCAATTTTAGAAAATGAGCAAAGGACATGAACAGGACAATTTTTCTTTTTTGGCCACTGGCTGATACAGGGATCCAAACCCTTGACCTTGGTGTTATCAGCACCATGCTCTAGCCAAGTGAGCTAACCAGCCTGCCCAGAATAGGACATTTGCAAAAACACCAGTTGCCACTAAATACAGAAGAAAAAAATTAACCTTCACTATTAACTAAGGAAGTTAAAATTATATACTAAAACAACATTTTTCATAGATCAGAAAACTATTAAAAAGAATGGTATTAGTGAAAATGTGGGGACACAAACTCATACATGTAGGCAGTGTGAACTGGAACATCTTTTTTGAAGAGTTTGGAAACATGTATGAATAGCTTTTGAGAATGTTCATACTGTTTGAACTAGCAATTACACTTCTAGGAATTTATTTTAGGAGATAATGGACAAGTATGCAAAAATGTGCCCAAAGAAACTCACCCTAATGTGAAAAGAAAAAAACCCAACCAAAACAGCTACAGGGATTAGTAAAATTATGGTTCATCGAGATAATGGGATACAATGCAGCCATTAAAAATATGGTCTTATTTACTGACATATTTAGTCATACATATCAAACATCTAAAAAAAAAACCGAAAAGGTATATACTCAAATATTATATGTGAATACATATAGTTAGAGTAAACTCTGGGTGGCAGGGATTACGGATACTTTTTTCTATTTTTCTGTATTCTCTAAATTATTTACCATGCTATTTTTATGGTCAGAAAATATAATAAAGCTATTTCCATTTTGAAGAAAATGACCTAGATATATAATTACTGACATGGTGAACATTCACCATATATAATGTGAAAACCAGAATTTGACAGTTAAAAAAAATACTTAATTTTATTTGTAGATATATATATAGAGAGAGAAAATATCTTGGAGAATATACATCAAAATATTAGCAGTGTATCTTTTTTTTTTTTGGTGGCTGGCCAGTACAGGGATCCGAACCTTTGACCTTGGTGTTATCAACACTGTGCTCTAACCAACTGAGCTAACCGGCCAGCCAGCAGCATATATCTCTTGGTAGTGAGGTAATATTTTTTCTTTTTACTTGTTTATACTTTCTGTACTATGACATAATATATTAATTTCTTTATTTTCTTTTAAGTTTAAAAAAGTAAAAATAATTAAAAGCCAAAAAAAATTATGGTCAAGTTTGAGCCTTGAAATGGGGAATGAACAGAAAGTGACTTACTGCATCTTCTGAATCTCATCTTCATCCACTTTCTGCTTCTTCTCTTTCTTTTCTTTGGTATCTATTTTCAGTTTTTTGGCTGCAGGAGTAAGTAATGATGAGTCTTCCCTTTCAACTGCTGTTAAATCTGAGACGTCCTGACTCTTGAGCTGGGGAGGTGAAAGAAACCATTTTATATATTTGGCATACTCTCCAGGCTTGGGTGAGGTAAGAAGACATCATCATTATTACAACCCAACATATCCACACATTGAGTAGTTTCTTGGTTGTAGGCACTGACTGAACCATCAAGTGTATATACAGTATCTCTCCTAAAGGAAGATTATAGCCCAGCTGTGAAGAGAAAATCAGCTAAATAATCCAGTTTTCCAGTTTAGCTATGATCACAGTTCCAGTATCTGTTTACAAGGAAAATAAATGCTAAGGATCATGAAAACCACTCTCCTCCTGGGCCCACTTTCCTAATTTCATTCTTTAGAGGGGATGTCAGCAAAGTCCTCTCTAGCCAACCAGCTCTTCTGCCTCTAGATCTAAAGATCTAAATCTATAGATCTTTACTGCTGCCAATTCTAGATAATAACTATATATATATTTTTTTTGGCAGCTGTCCTAGATGAGGATCTGAATCCTTGACACTGGTGTTACCAACACCATGCTCTAACCAAGTGAGCTAACCAGCCAGCCTACTGCTGATTCTATATGGAAAGAAAAAAGAGGCCCCTTCTCATCAAAACAGTGTTTCTTTCAATTTGGAAATTTTAGGTGAGCGAGTGTCTCCCACATGCAATGTGCTCTTTTCTTCCTATCCTTCAATCCTACTGTACCATGCAAATATTTATGCAAATATTTATTCCCAATACTAGACTGAATTTTTTTTTTTTTTTTACTTCAAAACAAGAGATTTATTTATTTTTGTATTAGGACAAATTTTGAGTTATTGCTTCCCAGATCCTGGTTCACAGAAATTGTGACATACGTCTGGAGTTTTAAGCCTGTAGTTGAGATAATGTCATACAGCAGTAAATAATGAAACAGTTTACCAAGCCCCAGCATCTGACCTTCTTTTCCTCCCTTACTCTTGTCATTTTCTCCCACACTGGCTGCCTTTCTAACCTCCACTGGCCAAACTCATTTCTGCCTGCAAGTCTGCACCAGGGTACCTTCTCGACACACTGCATTAGTCAGGGTTCTCCAGAGAAACTGAACCAACAAGATGTATACTCATATAGATATATAAAAAGAGGTTTACTATAGGAATTGGCTTACACAATTTTGCAAGCTCAGAAGTCTCATCATATGCCATCTGCAAGCTGGCTATATTGTTTTCTTATTCGCTATGTATCTTCATTCTGATCTGTATTTTCTTCCTCCTGTTACCTTTGGGCTGAGTTTAAACTTCTTTTTCTAGTTCCTCAAGGTGTAAAGTTAGGATATAGTTAAACAAATTTTTTTTTCTTTTCTTTCTCTTTTGTTTTTTGTTTTTTTGGCAACTGGCTGGTACAGGAGTTGAGCCCTTAGACCTTGGTGTTAGAGCATCATGCTCTAACCAACTGAGCTAACCAGCAAGCCCTGGAATAGGCTGTTTAAACAGCCCTGCTACAAAGGTGTTAAGCCTTGCCCTTGTTTAAAATATATCCTGAAGGACAAGGGCAAAATATTGACTGTACTACGCTGAAATATCTCGAAAAGAAAATAGAATAAAACAAAATTAAGTAAACAAGGAAGCTATTGAATTTAAACTAACTTAGTTAACGACGTTAAAGAAGCCCCAGTGCTTTGTATCAACAGATGCTTATAAAATATTCCACCAAACAAAACTTAATGCATATGAAAGTGGTAATTCTAATTATGTGCTTATAACTAAATTGCATTGGTTAGAGCACAGTCTTATAACACCAAGGTCATGGGTTCAGATCCCTAAACTGGCCAGTTACCAATAAAAATAAATAAATAAAGAAAGAAAGAAAGAATGGTAAATTAAAATACATAAATAACTTGCAGTTAATTTTCTCATTTTCTTAGATTAAATTGGAGTAGGATATATCTGGCCAAATCCAGTCCTTTTGCAGTCATATCAGGTGATAGTTCTATTGAATACATTTTATTAAAATATGCAGCAAGTGTTTTAAAAACAATAAAGTAACTGAAGAGTTAAGACTATTTCATTTCTAAAAATTGTTTATGAATATTCCCTGTAATTAGGACCAAAAGTCTCTTTTAAAATATCTGTCATTCACATTTGAAAATTGGTAGTAAATAATGGAGTTACTTTGAAACTATAGATATCCATTGAAGAAAACTGTACAAATGCACTGTTTGCCATTTATAAATTTAAATCTCGACACTTGCACCATGTTTCCAGTCAGGTTTCTCTTCCATTCTCTACATCAGCTTTTCAAATCGTCCTTCTTCGCAGTCCTCTACACGCCCCTGTTCTCTCTTCCTCGCAGATGTCTTTCACAAAAGAAATACAAACCATCTGATGGGAACATCTTGAACTTCCTATCCACAAGTCCATAAATTTTTTCATTTAGACACCCATCCTGAACGTTTATATTAACAATGGTTTGGGCCGGCCCAGTGGCGCACTGGATAGTGCTGTTTCAAAAGCATCACAATTTTACCCTCCATTGGGTGCAAATTCTTATATGCAGTGAACTCTCCAGTGGACTGAGCTAACTATTCATATTCAAATCCTTTCCGTCCTTGAGACCCATTTTAAAGTTTCTTTCTTAAAAGTTTTGTCACATTTTTATCTTTTCCTAAAAGTTCTTTCTTTATATATTTTGATTTAATTTTTTAAAGGCTAATTCCATCTAATCTAATGTTCACTTCATGATCTCTTAAATCCTTCCAAGACCCCAAGATTCTACCTCTAGAAATGGAACCCAGAGAACGCTGAGATTCTGGTTCCCTGACTGATGCTCAGCTAGGCAACACTGCTGAGCTCTCGGGCTGGCACAACTGATAGGTTTGGTGTTTTTATGCCATAGAGACCCCTGGACATTAGCATCCGGGTAGCAGTTAAATGATCCAAGAGGGTAAGAACATGATTTAACCAGTAACTCCTTCAAAATCTCCCTTTAACGGATCTGATCGACTCTGCTGCCTATAAAGACAGAAGTTGTGCTTAAATAACATGTAAGAAGAACCATATTGCGGCGAAAGGGGTCCTAGGAATCCTAGGTTCCAGATCCCGCACTGTCTCAGTGTGAACATCGGATCCTAATGTCCTCACCAGGACCAAGAGGCTATTAAAAGTCCCTTAGAAGTAACTTTAAGCCCTAAAGGCAAGGATTAAAAATATTAACCAGTGTTTAGGCCTCTAGAGCTTTGTTTTGTCCTCATCCCATCCCCCCGAAATTGCAAATCTAGAGAGTCGTGATGAGTTCTTGTAGCTTGGGAGGGACAAACCAGGAAGCCGGGAGAACAGCCAGTAACAATCTCTGGGTACACTCCTCCAGCCTCATCAACGCATCTCTTCCTACCTCGCCTTCCTCCGCTGCGGCTTCTTTCAAGTTCGCATCCCCGTCTCCGTCAGTTTCCTCCGGGATTCCGTCCGTGTCGGTAGCCCTCTGGCCTTCGGGAGCAGTGGCCGTCTCGTCCGACTCCCCTGTCTCTCCACTTTTGTCTGTGGGCGACTCACGGGCATTGTCCATCACGGATAGAATTGGTGCGGAGGGGTAATCGCAACGCTGTCAGACGCAGGAGTTCGGGACCCCGCGCTGCGCAGCAGGCCAGGAGCTTACTTCCTTTTGTCGCGCCGCGATGACATAACTCCTACCGCTACTCGGAGGGGTCATTTTGAGGCGCGCGTAGAGGCTTTAACTCTGGTTTGGTGGCAGTGGAGAGAGGGAAAATTGGGGGTACGGAGTTCAGTTTGTGTATCCTCCGCCCTAGGAAACCAGCATTTGTGAAGGTGCATAGTTTTGTTTACTGAAGGACTTTTTCCTTTCCGCCTTTTACAAAATGCAATGTCAGTTAACCCCTTCCTTAACCCTTCTCCTTTAGAGTAAAGTTGGGGGACAGGGAGGAAAACTCAGTTCCGTGGTATCCCGGTGTCGTGGAATGCGGCTACCTGGACTGGTAAACTTTCAGGCAGGGACTCAACTTTGTTTATTTCGACTGGACAGAGACCGTGCGGGCCGGTGTTTACGCTGAATTGCCAGCATTTCGCTCCTATTTCGCAAGCACCATAAAAAAAAAAAAAAAAAAAAACACATAGCTTGAGCAGAATTTACTTTCAGGCAGGGACTCAACTTTGTTTATTTCGACTGGACAGAGACCGTGCGGGCCGGTGTTTACGCTGAATTGCCAGCATTTCGCTCCTATTTCGCAAGCACCATAAAAAAAAAAAAAAAAAAAGTCACATAGCTTGAGCAGAATTTATTCAGTCCATTTATTCACTGCCCAACTATTGGCAGCCTACTTCGGGTCAGGAACAATGCTAGTACCATGAAACAAAAGAGACATAATTTCTACCCAATTAAAAATGATTTTTCCAGTTCTCCAGTACTCAAGATTGGGGTTGGTTTCACAAACCTGACGTTTTAGTGTCAGTCTGGTTAATCTCATCAAAAGTAAGAAGAAATCCTACAGAAAGGGAAGTCTCTCCTTTGAACGTTTCACTATTTAACGTTTTAACATTTAATGAGCTATTTCATGAAAGGATGAAGTCGCGAGGATATTTCTATTTAAAAAATGTCTTCTCTTCCCTCTTTGAGGTTCGGGAGTGGGTGGGGAGAGGGTTTTATCCACCTCTATGTCCCTAGGTCCCCGCGCCTATTACATATTTAATTTATGCATGCTGAAAGAATGGACTTGGAAATGTTTAGGTGCTCTTTACCATATTTCTTTTTGTTGCTACGCTGCCTTGACGAATTACCGTATTTCCTATCCCGTGAGCTCCCAAAACCTTTGGGGAAAGAGTGCACTTTCGGAGGCGCGTACAGGTGGGCCCTGCTTGTTCCCTTCCACTCGTACAATGGATGCCCACATAGTGCTACCCCCTTATCCCCCGCCCCCCGCCACCCCGGGCTGTCTCGGCACAGCGAGACCCACCTGCGCAGGTCTGCAGAGCCCCGCCCAGCTAGGTGGGCAAGGGGCGGGGCGCGGGGGCGCGGTGACGCGTGACGCCAGATCCCGGAAGTGACGCGCTAGTGGGGAAAAGGCAGTGGGGAGGGGGTTGGTGGCCCCGGCTGGTTTGGGGGGAGCGTTGCCCGGATACGGAAAGTTTGGGAGCCCGGGCAGGTTCGGCTGCGGCCCCGGGGAGGGGTCCAGGGGGTGGCGGCCCTGGGGATGGGGAAGGAGCAGGAGCTGCTGGAGGCGGCCCGCACCGGGCACCTCCCGGCCGTGGAGAAGCTGCTGTCCGGGAAGCGGCTCTCCTCAGGCTTCGGGGGTGGCGGCGGCGGAGGCTCCGGGGGCGGCGGCGGTGGCGGCGGCCTCGGCTCTTCCAGCCATCCCCTCTCCAGTCTGCTCAGGTGGGTACGCGTCGGGACCGGGCCAACGCCTGGAGACCCCTCTCTCCCCACCCTTCTCTTGGATCCCCAGAGAGGACGGGCCAGACTTGAGGCGTGCCCCGGGGCGCGGGCAGGCAGCCCGCAGGACAGGGAGCCGGAGGGGGCACGGGTCCTAGTCCGCGCAGCGCGGGGCTCTCATCTCCCATCCTGACCCGGCTGCGAAGAATGGTGGGAATGGTGGGAGTGCCCAGGTGGCAGCCTCCGCCGCATGGCACAGCCCGGCTTCACCCTCTCCCGCTATAATGTGCCAGCTGTCGTATCTCACAAAGGCACGTTAGAGCAAATCTATCTATCTATCTATCTATCATCTATCATCTATCTATCTATCTATCTATCTATCTATCTATCTATCTATCTATCTATCTATCTATCTATCTATCTATCTATCTATCTATCTATCTATCTATCTATCTATCTATCTATCTATCTATCTATCTATCTATCTATCTATCTATCTATCTATCTATCTATCTATCTATCTATCTATCTATCTATCTATCTATCTATCTATCTATCTATCTATCTATCTATCTATCTATCTATCTATCTATCTATCTATCTATCTATCTATCTATCTATCTATCTATCTATCTATCTATCTATCTATCTATCTATCTATCTATCTATCTATCTATCTATCTATCTATCTATCTATCATCTATCTATCTATCATCTATCTATCTATCTATCTATCTATCTATCTATCTATCTATCTATCTATCTATCTATCTATCATCTCTTAAATCTCCCTCACCTCCTGCTGAAACTCCCACGCTTGCAGAATCTCGCGGCTCCCCTGGAGGAAATTCTGTTGATTTCTTTCTCCTAGGAACTTGGAACCTTCCACCAGGCTCTGTAGGCTTATGTTTATGTTAAAATTGTCTCTAGATTTTAAAAGTTCAAGATCTTTGAACCCCTTTTATGCCTGCAGCTCAAATTGTAGTTCTTGAAGTGAAATGAACCTCTTTGGATCAGTCTAAATGGCATATGCAGGATTCATCAGGAGACTTATTCATCAAGAAATAAAGGTTTAGAAGGACTTGTTTAGGAAACTGAGGGATTCTTCAAACTTTTCCAAGGTCTGCTGTTAAAATAAACACTTGAATCTGGGGCTATAAGGATTGAGGGGAAAAGATCACTTTTGTGTGGCTTGGAAGGGGGATTGGAGGTGCTTTGTCAGTGTGAGTAAAATGTGTTGGTTCAGCAACGCTTTCATAGCCTGTTTTCTTTTCCTTCCTTGTTCTTTTGAGGTTTTTAAGAAGTGGAAGTTCATTTAGAAATGGCTTGGTTAGCTGTTGTTCCCCATTAGTTTATGGAACTTGAATTTGAGTGAGCTTGGACCAAAGACGCCCAAGAGTGTAATAAATCATTAGTTATTAAACACTGAGTACCAACCCAGGTCTTCACAGGAAGATTTTAAAAAGCAGTATAAGAGAAGAATCCTCCCCAGGAGTTCTCTTTGGGAAGGCAAAAACCAGTACTGTTTGCTACTATTTCTCCAGCCCCTAGAACAATACTGGCTCATGGTAGGTACTCAAGATTTGTTGAATAAATAAAAGTATCAATTGGAGGACAGCACATTTATAAATAAACTGATGGTGGTACTCTCTGTAATTCTCCTCCTCCTCCCCACCCAACCCTTACTGTAATTGTTAGTGTTTCCAAGAACAGAGTGGTTCAGAGAATCGCTTTGGGATGGGGTGGAGGTCAGGGTTTCCAGGAGGAGAAGGACTTAAGCTGGCCTTGAAGGATGTGAGGATTTGGGTAGATGAAGCATAGCGGGAGTGTTCCATGATCAGAGGCAGAGAAGTGAGAAAGGACTTATATGGGGCTCGCAGGGCACTGGGAGAAGAACTTCCTGCCTGGACCCTTGAGTAGCTGGGCACGATAAAGATAAATAATAATGGATGAGTACACATCCATCTATGAGTGCTATTCCTTCTCATGTTTATGTTCCCAGACCCTAAATCGGTGCCCACTAAATGTACATTGAATGCATGAAATGGGTTCTGAATCTCACCTGCATTACTTTGACACTCTGCAGTTCTTTTTTTTTTAAAAGATGACCGGTAAGGGGATCTCAACCCCTGACTTGGTGTTGTCAGCACCACGCTCAACCAGTGAGCCAACCGGCCATCCCTATATGGGATCCGAACCCGTGGCCTTGGTGTTACAGGCACCGCACTCTCCCGAGTGAGCCATGGGCCGGCCCCAACACTCTGCAGTTCTGATGTCTGAGAGGTGAGGGAAAGACTGTGTAAGTTTGGAGGGGCCTCTGTCTCTAAGGAGTTGATGATGTAGCATTTGAAGGTTTGCCATAGATACCTTAACCCCCAGCATATCCTGCTGAAATGAGAAACTTTGACATATTTTCTGCCCTCAGATACAGGTCAAGTTATTCTTAGTGCTCTCACTCAGAGACTGTTGAAATTTTGCTGAGGATTTAGCTGCCATATAGTAAAGCAAGACTAGGAAGTCTGTTGAGCACAGTGTTTTTTACTTTGGGCCTTCTGCTGATGTGTCCAGTCTCTGCCATAACGTGTGGGTGGTATCTCCATTCCCTAGAGTTCAGAGAGCTGACTCCTGACTTGCTTCTGTTTCTGTTGGAGAGATGGTAGATGCCCAAGAGCTTGCCCAGCCTCTCATTCCTGTGACTCCTGGGGGCAGGGAGGATCTGCAGGCACTAGTTACACTAGGTGTGTTATTAATTAGAAGTGACTCTGGTTAAACCTAGTAAAAGATTTCTGAGCAAATGAGACTGTGCATTTGAATAATCCCTAGGTTAGCATGTCCTCTCTTTTTAAGTTTAGAAATAGTAGAGGGTGGGTCTTCTATATTCCCAACCCCTTTCTCCCCCAAGGACCCTGGGTTATTTAATGAGAGCTGTGGAATGATAGCTTCAGATTTGGCCTTTGTATTAGGTGATATATCCTACCTCCACTAGTACTGCCATCTTCAGCCTACCTTTGTCCAGCTGTTTCAGTGACGAAGTAAAGCTGGCAGGAATAAGAACTTACAGCTGCAGTGGTTAGAAATGTTCCAAACCACATGTGTGTTTGTTCATCTCTTTATGATCCCCCATTACACACACTCCCCTTATTCAACAAAGGCTTTGTTCTTATTCTTAAGCTACAACATATCCCCTTTTCTCACTGCACCCCTTTTCTCTTATACTGCTTGGGCTTAGGTCTTAACTTCTTAAAGCCCTCACTGATGACCCTAATACACACAGATCTCTCAAGGTTTCTACTTCTTTGGAGCACATCATCTGTAGGGTACATTGACTCATACTTTGCTTACCTAGCTTTCTCAGTTTATCAGTCTGGCCTGCCAGTAAAATGTTTACATGTTGTAACCCTCACCTATTGAGAATATGCCCGAGAATCAGAAAGTCAGCAAAGAAGACTTCTAGGAAAAAAGTTGTTATAAACTTCATTTCTTCTGGTACTCACCTATTTACTTTACATTTATTCAGAGGTGGTATAGGATTATACTTAAGATGACTCAATCTGGAGTCAGGTTGCCTGGATTCACAACCCAGTGCCGCCACTGACTAGCTGCTTTTTTGGTTGACAAAAAAAAGAGACAGAAAACAATACAAATCTAGCATAATTTACTCACCCCTCAGTCATTTGAGCCTGTATAGCCCTAAATACCTGGGT
Source organism: Galeopterus variegatus (assembly GCF_000696425.1). NCBI lineage: Eukaryota > Metazoa > Chordata > Mammalia > Dermoptera > Cynocephalidae > Galeopterus > Galeopterus variegatus. The sequence goes on from NW_007734864.1 coordinate 60,203, forward strand.
AGGCCCTAAGCATTATTGTACTATATGTTAGTGCTATAATTTATGTTTATTATGACTTTTAGCTATCAAATTATGTTCAATATAGCTTGTTAATGAAAGCTGTTAAAAAATATATTTTAGTTTTCTATCCAAAATGATTCAAATATAAGTTTTGTTACTTAAAAGGATAAGCAATAGATTATTTAGAAAGCGTGGTCATCCAAAATGTCTAGTCCTACAGAGTTCTTCCTTTTTTTTTTTTTTTTTGTCTTCTTTCGTGTCCGGCAACGGATCGCAACCCTCAGTGTCGCGCCCATTCGTATAACTTCGTATAATGTATGCTATACGAAGTTATTACGTCTCATTTTCTAATTGTTTAATGGATGCATGCCTCCAGTCTATAGCTTGGGAGCTTCAGACAGACAGTATTAAACTTTTTAACTTATGATATATTTTAGGGACAAATGATATAATTTATGGTATATTTTAAATAGACAGTGGAGAGCATATAGCCCTGGGCACATAGCAGGCACTCAAATTCTCATGTAATGGAGAGTTTGCTATGTTTAGGGTTATAGAAACTGCTGATTTCTAGGAAAGCAATTTCTGTATGAGAATACAGTAAGATTTGGGTTAAAAGTAAATTCCATCAACTAAAAGGCCAAAAGACCCGAGAAAAGGAAATGTTAAAGAAAACCAATCAATAATAGCTTAAAATTATAGGGCCAGCCCGGTGGCGCACTGCTATAGTGCGCCGCTTGGGAGCGTGGTGGCTCTCCCGCCGAGGGTTCGGATCCCACATGCAGACCGGTTCCCGCTCACTGGCTGAGCGAGGCGCGGGAGCAACACCGAGGGTTGCGATCCCGTTGCTGGTCCCGGTCCGGTACGGGGGCAACACTGAGGGTTGCGATCCGTTGCCGGACACAGAAAAAGACAAAAAGGAAAAAAAAAAAAAAAAAAATTATAAATTGAATTATGAGCTAAATACTCATGTATGTGAATGGAAAGGTAAAGTAAAATGCACTCCACAAGGTTCAGAAGCACAGAGAAACTAAACTAAAAGTCATAGTTGAAGAGGAGATTGTGTTATGGTTTAGGAAAATTCTGTGCAGTTATCCCTTGGTATCCATGGGGTTTGGTTCCAGGACTGCCCTGCCCCCCCACCCCCCTTCACAGATACCAAAATCTTCGGATGCTCAAGTCCCTTATGTAAAATGGCATAGTATTTGCATATAACCTTTGCACATCCTCCCCTTATATTTTAAATCATCTCTAGACTACTTATAATACCTAATGCAATGTAAATGCTATCTATGTAAATAGTTGTTATACTTTATCTTTAATTAGTATTATTTTTATTGTTGTGTTCTTATTATTTACTGTTCGTTTTTTTTCCTGAATATTTTTAATCCATGGATGTGGAACACAGGGATACAGAGAGAATAAGAAAAGAGCAAGCCAAGGAGGCTTGCTGGAGAAATCTGAAAATTTATAGACAATAGCAATAAATGTGACTATAAGCTAGTTTTTACTCTGTTATTTTGTGGGGGGGGAGGGGAAAAAAAGACTATCCCAAAACAGGCATGAATTTCTTAAGATATGAAAAGGTTCTGAAATAAGGAATGAAGAATGAAAATATTTTTAAATGGATCCCATTTGAGGACAATAACAGGTTCTCCTAAATGTCAAAAGATATGACAAGTACTTTATTGTTTTTGAGAAAGGTTCTTAATGTTTCTTTAAGGAATTCAGACTTTTTGGTTTAAAAGAGTGGTTAGCATAATCATTCTATTGAAACTGCCCTTTATTCACCCCCAGAATGGATATATAGCTTGGAGATTATAATGGCATGACAGCTTTTTCTCATGCTGACTCTTTTTCTTTTGCCCTCCTAATGTGCCAGATTTCTTTTGAATGTGCCTATTTTGAGCAAAATTATTTTAATATCCGAAGGAAGAGAGACAACACTAATCCATAAGGATTGTAGAATGGGAGCACCTGGAAACAGGATCTCCTAGACTTGTCTGATCTAAGTTCCTGCTTTTCTAAGAGAATACAAAAACAGAACACAACTATCCACTAGGATAGCAGTTTGCTGGATCTTCCACTAAACTACCTTAATTAATTAAAAATAGTTTTTTAAGAACTTCTTAAAACTTTTAGGTGTGATTTTGTTGGAATGGCAGCCCTGTTCCTTCATTTTGGAATTGCTGTATATATTTGCTTTCTCTAAAGCACAATGTGGTTCCCCAGTTAAAAAACAAAACAAACCAGTAAAAGGTAGCATGCCTGGAAATGACTTCTGTGGTGGTTACTTTATATCTAAAAATCGAGAAAGTGCCTAATCTTTTATTTATTTATTTAGGCAGCTGGCTGGTGCAGGGATTGGAACCCGTGACCTTGGTGTTAAAAGGCTGCACTCTAACCCGCTGAGCTAACCGTCCAGTCTTTAGAGTGCTTAATCTTAAATTGAGGCATCTACTTGTAGTAAAAGATAATTTACAGAAGTTTAATTAGCTGTCTCCCTTTTTCTTTTCCAATTGAAGTTCGGCTTTTACTGTCTTAGTTACAAAAATAAGAGACAGGAAACAGTGAAACAGTCTTGTGGTCCAGAGAATTTGATTTGTATCCAGTCAACTTCAGCATGTTCACTTGTCACTGGAGGTTGTGGTCCCAGTGAAATTTGCATCATTGGCCAGAAAAATCTCTTCACAAGGTTCTTTTTCCCCCTAGATTTATTCACCTCAAACAGCTGTGAATTTTGGTTTGCAAAAAAGGAAGTCCAGGCTATTCCTGCCCTGGTCTTCAGTAGGGAAAGTAAATTACTGGGTTTTGTAGCCGAGAGACACCAAGGAATCCCCAAAAGTAGACAGTGGAGAGTTTGTTCTGGGAAAAGCAGGCTCTCCTGTGGGTAGGAACTTATTCGGGTTTTGGAGAGCCCTCAGAAAATGTTTCCCACACAGATTTACAAAAGATTGCTGGGAACCCCAAAAGTAGACAGTGGAGAGTTTGTTCTGGGAAAAGCAGGCTCTCCTGTGGGTAGGAACTTGTTCGGGTTTTGGAGAGCCCTCAGAAAATGTTTCCCACACAGATTTACAAAAGATTGCTGGGAGATTTTCTGTGGTATAAAACATTATATTGTATAATATGTTACATTCATAGAACATCTTCAAATAACTTTGGTGTGGTTAGAGTTAGTGGTAGTAATACTAGAAATTATATGGTATGGCTTCATATTTATCCTTTCTCAGTAATTTGTAGATCAAATTTGTTTAGTTTACAAATCAAAAAAGAGTTTTTAAAACAAGTTAGTTGTCTCTGCTTTAAATCAAGTCAGTTGTATTTAAGGTTATTACCACTATTTAAAGTGGTGGAGGTGATCCAGGAAGCAGACCTGCCTTCCTGGCTTACTTAACTGGTGAGGGCAGAGCATGGAGGCTACGGGTCAGGCTCTGACTCACCTCTGCCTTGTGACTTAGGCAAGTTACGTAATGTCTCTCAGCCTCTGTGTCTTCATATGTACAATGGGCTTGGAATGGTACCTACCTTCTAAAACAGCATCAATTGAACAAAAATATGTAAGACACATAATGACTGGCATATTCCAGGAGCTTGTAAAGCTTGGCTGCTACAATCATGATGGGAGCCGGATGCTTGCCAACTTTGATGAATTGCAATGATGATCCTATTTAAAGATGTATATTCTGTTGATATTGCTATTTAAAAAATTATAATAATTGGTAGCAGAGGCTCCCAACTTTTTCAAGGAGTCCCATTTTTAAAAGCCTAAAAATGGTAGTGGTGGCAAAGTTACAAACTAATCCAGGTCCACAATTCCTTGTTTGGAACCTTGGGGCCAGATATGTTTTGGAATCTAGGATTTGTGGGTTGTTGGAGAGTGATACTGAGCCCCTACTGAGATTGTGGCAACACCCTAAAGTGTTATATTCATTATATTTCTGTGGTAAAACCTGTGAGTATTCATACTACATGGGATAAATATAAAGCAGCTTCATAACAATTTAGGTCAGATTTTGCAGCTAAACCAGTTTGCTTCTAGCTTATGAAAATATATTGTCAGAGCTTTTTGGATTTCTGAATTGTAGATAAGGGATTATAGACCTTTTCCTTTATCATAGAAAAATTGCAAGACACATAAAAGCACAGAGAGGAAAATAAAATCATTTATAATTCCACCACCTAAAGAAATTAACTTGTTGTGATTTTGTTGTACATACTTGTTTTTTCTGTGCAAACTTTTTTTTTTAACAGAAATGACACTGTTCTATGCATACATTGTCTCAAATTTTTGCTTAATATATTGTGAACATTTTATTTTCTATCCTCTTCAACCTTATTTATAATGGATAAGTGGTATCCATGAATGAACTGTAATTTATTCAACCCCATCCCTGCTGTGGGTCATGAGTTTTTAGTTTTCTGCTCAAAAAAAAGACTCTGTGATGTACATCCTTGTAGACAAGTTTTTGTGTACACTCATGCTTATAACATTTTATATATTCATTAGGATGGTAGATATAATTTGAGTATTCAACCATTGCAAAGATCACATATGTGAGCAAAAAAGATAAAGGAAAAAATAAAATAAAATAAAAAATCACATATGTGCAGCTGAATTTGAGGACTCATAATAATTCTGAGGCCCACTTACATCTCCTGGGTCCTTCTGATTGGGAAGTAATGTACTGATCTGTGGCTGCTAAATGCTGCTTATATTCAGGAAGTTACCTTTGTGCAAGCACTGAATTATTAGGGCCTCATGGGTTCTTCTTCAGAGGCAAAGTGTTTACAAGAGAGCCATTAATAATACAAATGCATTGGGCAATATGCCCCAAGCAGAATGAAATGAAAACAGCTTTCTGTGGGAAATTTCAAACATACAATTCTTTTTTTGTTGTTTGTTTTTGTTTTTTCCTCACTGTCATGAGTTCCATTTATTGTAGCATGTACAAACTACCCATGGCCAGTGCCTGTTAGGGACCCAGGGCACTGTCCAGCCTGTGCCAGGGAGCCATGATGTTAGGTGCATACCCCATCCCCTGCCCACCTGGCTGCAGCTCCCAGCACCCCTGATGGCAGAGTAGCCAGAGTCCCAGTGGGTGACTGTCCCAGAGGGATCTACAATGGCACAAGGACCAAAGCTGGGCCCTATGCCTTTTCAAACATAAAGTTCTTGCAAGACTAATGCAGTCGCCTTGCCTGCATGTGATGGGATTCATCCTTTGTCATGGCTACACACTGCACTTATCCCTCCCAGTGGTGACTAGAAACAACATGGTGTGTGGTGCTCAATCAGGCCCTTACTGTGGAGGTGGTACTTTAACCTTAGAAAGATTGTTCTGAAGGGGATGTCTGCCTGCACCACAGCCCTCTTTGTCCACATGAACCAACTCTTGACTTTGTATTCCTTTTTCCTGACTAAGCGTTCATTGTGATTTTCTTTTCAATTTAAACACAATCCATTTCTCAAGTTATTTTTCCTTTTAAATTACAGTTGAGACCTATGTATAAAATGTCTGATGGCCAGAAAAGATTACGAAACAGATCAGTTCAGGGCTGTTTACCTGAGTCTGAAAGATTCTTAGACTTTATGGTCTTTAACTCCTTGCTGGGCCTGTGGAGGAGCCCCAGCCCTGGCTTTGTTCATAACTCTCCATATCATGTTCACCATTCTTCCCCTGAGTCTGAGGACTCTTGTCCTCATTGGGTCCAGCTACCTGATTCTTACTTCTTCAGGTTGCCCTGAAGCTGTGATAAAACTTCAGTGCAAAGCCCAGCCCATATTGTAGTATTTGAGGTATTAATTTACAAGTTGACTCACAACAGCTCAGAGCTATTGCTACTGACTGTACCGTAGGTGTGTGTGTACATGTGTATTTGGGACAGGGTTAGATAGTTTTCACTTCTTGAATGCTTAATACTTTGCTCTCTCTCTCTCTTTTTTTTTTTTTTTAAAGATGACTGGTAAGGGAATCTTAACCCTTGACTTGGTGTTGTCAGCACCACGCTCTCCCAAGTGAGCCAACCAGCCATCCCTATATAGGGATCTGAACATGTGGCCTTGGTGTTATCAGCAACACACTCTCCTAAGTGAGCCACAGGCTGGCCCTTACTTTGCTCTCTTTATCCAAGAACTTTATATCCCTATTTTCTCAGTTTACCTTCACAGCATGCCTGCTAGATAATTTTTATTATTCCCATTTTACAGATGAAGCAGCAAAGGTTTATAGAGAGATTAAAGTGAACCACCCAGGGCCACACAGAGGAGTGCAGAGCCAGGAGCCTTTGTGTCTCTGAAACTGTTGCTTGTCAAAGCACTGCTTTTGACCACTTGGAGAAGTTGGTCTCCTTGGATGAGATCCAAGCCATCATTTACTATATGCTTAGGTAAAATTTTACCGAAAAGATTACTTAGGGATTTATTTATTTTTAACAGTTGCTTTTATAGCACTTACTTTGTGCCATACAGTGTTCTAAGCACTTTACAAATATTAGCTCATTTTGTCCTCATAACAACTCTTTGGGGAAGGCACTAGTACTGTTGCCATTTTACTGAAGAGGAAACTGAAATACAGAGAGATCAAGTAACTTGCCCAAGGTAGTGAGCTAGTAAGTGGTAGAGGATGGTTTTTCTTTTTTTCTTTTTTATTTATTATTATTATTTTTTATTTATTTATATTTAAAATTTTTTATTAGAGCATGGTTTTGAACCCAGGCAAATGGGCTCCGGAGTCATCGTTCTCAGTTATTACACAACTGGGAATCATTTCTTTTGTCCAAGAATGTAACACAAAATCCCTTTTGAACACTTTGGCTACATAAAGTGAGGTAGGCTTTATTTACTTTTTAGTCATTGGCAATTTCCCTGGTATATAGGAAAATTAGATGAGGGGAATGTCTTTAAACTTACACCACGTAATATGTTAGTTTAGAGACTACAGGGGAATGGCCTGCAGCTCATGAAGAGGAAAAAGCCTCCCACTTTCCTTTTTTCAGACTTTTCTTCTAGAAAATGCTTATCTTCCTCTGAAGCAGATTCAGGCATTCATGAATTTTACCTGTGAGAAAATTCAGACCGCCCCTGCAGCTCAAAATGATGAAGATTTGTTTGGGACAAATGAACTGCCAGATTCACTACCAGGGCCAAAGTGTGTGCAAGTGAATGTAAACAATTGGCAAGAAACCAGAGGCCTGCGTATTTGAAGTTATTTTCAACTATTGCTACCAACTCTGCTTTTTTACAGTTCTCTCGCCTCCCTTACGTTAGTGGTTTACAACCAAATTTTGCATTCCCAAATAATAATTAGTTTGTTCATAAAATGAATTTTAGAGAGTATTACCTGGCTTGTTCAAATGATTGTTGATGATAGTTTGAAGCCTGGATTATGGGATGGGAAATGTTGCTTTTTATAATCCCAGGTCCTTTAATCTTCACAGTCCTTCAGTATGGGTATTAGTGCCTGTTTTACTGATGAGATTCAAGCAGGCTAAGTGACTTGTCCAGGACTGAGTTTTTTCAGGTGCAAGGCCTTTAGGGTCTATTTCATGTGGAGATCATGGCTACCAGAAAGATGTCTGAGACCCAGGCAGTAGAAACAGAAGGAAAAGATAGTATTCCAGTTAAGTCGCTCTGAAAATACCTATGGGTCCTGTATACTTAGAATAGCTCTATTACTTTTTACCTACAAATGAAAATGCCTCAGATGTTGAAATTGGCAGAGATTCCAGATTTGTTACTCTTTAATCTGTTGCTATCTCCGTAATTGTATGTTTAAGACCCAGCTGGAGAATAACTTTCTTGCTAGTCACTCATAAGCAATCCCTTTCGCCATCTTTAGCAGACCCAGAGCAGACTTTCAAAAAGGTTTTTTAAGTAAATGATCCAGGACTTAGTGCTGTACTTTAAAATTGAAGTTTTTCTTTTTTTAAAAAAGAGTGCATAAGAAGTCAGGATCCAGTACTTTTACTAATTATGTTTTGTCAACCAAATTGACGTAGCTGTCTTTTTAAAATATGTCTTTTCCTTACCCATTATGTTCTGCTAGACTCATTGTTGTCTTTAATTACCATTGTTTCTGGTTACCTCTCTCTTTAATACTTGCTCTTTTGTCAGCTTTATAGTTCATTTACAGAGGGAACTGATGAAAATGGTAGTCCTAGTGTCCTAGCTTCTTCTCATTCAATTGGCAGATATTTATGAATACCTAATTCTTTTGGTTGTGAAATTTCACAATCATTTAAAAATATCTGTGTTTGCTGAGAGGAATGCATATATAATTGTAAGCTTGGTATAATGGTGCTAGTACTAATGAAATGATATAGTAGAAGCTACACCCAAGATTATTTTGGGTGGGGATTCCCATTGTAATCTGTGAAACTGATTTCTTATAACTTCTGTGTTTCATATCTCAATATTGGTGCTTTCCAATTGGCATGTTGTGGGGTTTGATTGTCATTCTTATAAACCAATTTGTCCTTAAGCCTCTGCACTTCTTTAACAGTCAAATCACCATGTAGAAAAATATTTTTTGGTGGATTGAATCAATTGTGAGTCTGGGCCACAAATCTGAGTCTTTGAGGAAAAAAAAAAAAGAGTATTGTATAATAAACTAGTAACTACCAGTATTGTCTCTCCTATAATTTTTTTAAGTTTTATTATTATTTTTTATGCTTCCTATTGCTGAAGGTAATATCTGATTTTCTTTTGCTGATGAAATAAAGAGGTCATTGGAATCATCAGTGATGAGTCCGGCGGGCATCCGATTTCCTTATTACCAGGTACTGGGCCTTGTGAGATTTTGACACCTATAGGCTTAACTGAATGTTTTTTGTCATTGTTTTGATTGTGACTCACATTGTTTTTAACTTCTTTGTTTCTCACTGCCCACTTCCATTTATACTAAGAAGTTAGGATTGGTCTTTGGGTTCGTGTGGCCATCTGGGTTTGAGTGGAACAAAGTCATGTCTCTCCCTTCCTCATTGATTTGATTTTAGCCTTTTATTCGATGTGTAGGTGCCTGAATAAAATGCTTGAAGTTTAAGTTAAGCCTTAAATTTGTTCTTGTCATAGGATTTTAGCTTGGCCTAGGTCTGTCTAGATCCCTGGGGTCTGGAAAGTACAAATGCCTCTTAGTTTTATCCTCTAGTCTCTCCAAGGCTTCAACTCTGAAGGGAAGAGGACATGGGTTAGACAGAAAAAACAGTCTGTAGGAAACATTGTCTCCAGGAACCTTCCTCTCTTAGTGGGCCGGCCCGGTGGCGCACTGGATAAGTGCGCCGCTTGGGAAGCGCGGCGGCGCTCCCGCCCGAGGGTTCGGATCCCACATGCAGACCGGTTCCCGCTCACTGGCTGAGCGAGGCGCAGGAGCGACACCGAGGGTTGCAATCCCGTTGCCGGTCCCCGGTCCGGTACGGGGGCAACACTGAGGGTTGCGATCCGTTGCCGGACACGGAAAAAGACAAAAGACAAAAAAAAAAAATAATGCAAGATGCCTCTGGGGAAGCGTATGGAAGAGCAGCACCCCTCAGGGGCCTTGTACATAGTCCCACCTCAGCCACTCTCTAGGTGTATGATCTTAGGCATATTTTTCACTTTTCCTACACCTCAGTTTTCCCATTTAAAAAAAGAGAGAGAGAAGGCAGTGTTTGTAGCATTTTCTGGCAGGGGTCTGAGGGAAAGTGCATGAGCACCTCTTAAAGCTGCTGCAGAGTCAGACTGGGGAAAGGAACTGCTGATTACTGTCCTCTTACTATGGTCAGGAATGGTGTGAGGCCTTTGATATGCCTTGTCCAGAAGGGTAGGTCAGGAGAGGAGGTCTGTCTCCTCCTCTCATCTACATGAGTGTGGAGTAAGTGGCAAGTTGTTCTCTTTACCCCTGAAGCTTTCATTAACAAATACTGATTAGTAACTAATTACTAAATGTTATGTATACCACTGTCAGAGATATTCAGGAATACAAAACTTGACAGCTCCCCTATGAAATTGGCTTGACTGGAGCAAAAATGGCCCTATCAATTCCTTGGAGAATTGATGGATTCCAGGACTGGGGCAGGGAAAATAAAAAAGGGGCATGTCAAAAAAACATAGAGACGAACCTGAAAGAGCTCTCAATAGCCAAAGCTGGAACAATTTGAACAACAAAATTAAATAGCAGCAGTATAGGATTATAAAGCAAAGAATAAATATCTGTGAGTTTACAGTATGAATGAATGACTAAATAAATGGGGAAGAAGAGAGAGCTCTTCCTTACAGAAGAATTCCAATTAAGAAATGTAGAAAGAATGAGGGGAATACAAAATCACCATCAGCACACCAAAGTAATAATTGCTGCAGGTGGGATCTACCAGTGCAGAATAAAATTAGTGGGTGAAAGTTTAAGGAGAAACAGAATATTTGCATGGCCTCAAATGATCTCCCCTAAAATATTTTTTAATTACTGTGGTGGTTTCAATACATGTCTACATATTTCTTTGGTAGTCCTTTCTCCAGGAGATGGATTTTAATGCCCCTCCTCCTGAGTGTGAGCTGGACTTAGAGACTGGCTTCCAAATAACAGAGAATGGAGAGGGAAAAATAGTAACTTTATAGTGGAAAAACCTGACAGACACTACCTTCACCAAGTGATCAAGGTTAATGTCACCAGTGATATCATGTACCTCCTCATATAATAGGATGAGAAGGTCACTTCACCTCTGTGTTCTTCCCCCAAATCCATAACCTCAGTCTAATGAGAAAACAGACAACCTCAGATTGAAGGACATCTACAAAATATCTGAGTAGTACTCTTTAAAAAGGGTCAAGGCTGCAAAAGAAAAAAAGACCAAAAAAAAAAAAAAAAAAAAAAAAAAAAACCCCCAAATCCATAACCTCAGTCTAATGAGAAAACAGACAACCTCAGATTGAAGGACATCTACAAAATATCTGAGTAGTACTCTTTAAAAAGGGTCAAGGCTGCAAAAGAAAAAAAGACCAAAAAAAAAAAAAAAAGAAAGAAAAAGGAAATACTGAGGAACTGTCACAGACTGAAGACTAAAGAGACATGACAACTAAATGCAGTGTAGGATCCTGGAACAGAAAAAGGGCATGAATATAAAAACTGGAGAGATCCCAACAAAGTCTGTAATTTAGTTAATAGTATTGTACCAGCGTTAATTTTCTAACTTTTGATCGATGTACCATGGTTTTGAAAGGTGTTAACATAAGGGTAAGCTGGGTGAAGGGGATACAGAAACTCTTTGTGCTATCTTCGCAACTCTTCTGTAAGCCTAAAATTATTTCAAAATAAAAAGTAAATAAGTAAAAGCCCTAGTGAATAGTGTCTCTAGAGTCAAGCTGCCTGGGTTCAAATCTTGCCTTTGCTATCTGCCAGTTGGGAGATACAGATGACTTTCCTAATTTCTTTGCTTTAGTTCTGTAATAATAGAACTTCTCGTAATGTTATGTGAAGATTAAATGAGGTAATGTATGTAAAGTACTTAGAACAGTGGTTGGAAATAGTAGTATCAGCTGCTAATATTATTAATATTTATATAAAGGATGTCTAGCCTTCCTTGGGTACTCAGCCATTTAGCTGTGGATGTTATATAGTGCTGAAAGAATTTGGAGGAGGAGGAGATGGTAATGGGCTAGGGTGGTCTGGAGACCGCCTCTCTCCCCCGTATAACCCTTATGAATAGGACTATACCTTTAAAAAAAGCCAGAGATTCAGATAGCTGATAGGAGATTTTCGTGGAGGAGGGAGGGGAACAGTTAGGGATGGTGATGGAGAAGCTAAAATGGGAAGGACCTGTTTGCCAGCATTGGGTAAAGCTGCTCTGTAGCAGCAGTGAATGGAGGTTTCCTGCTGAGTCAGTGGAGGTGAGATTGGTAAGGCTGGCTGGTACCAGATTGTCGTAGAATTGGATGCTGGCTTTATCCAGTTTAGACTTTATCTCTGGGTCAGTATCTCTAGGCCCTTTATCTCTAGGCCTGTAGAGAAAGAGAGAGAAAATTCAGACAATTCAAAAAATTGTTCCAGTCCCAACAGGATTGCGATTATACTTTTAGTATTTGTTCATTGAGAAAATATATTATGACAGAGCAATTATGAGCTCAGTAACTCTTTGAAATAAATTTGTGTTTTATTAAGTATGGCAACTCTCTATACCTTTGGGACATTGTGATACATTTATGCAATAAGACATTTATTCTGCCTATTGCCATTGCTTGTGTACAAATGCATTTGCTGACCCTTTACAATAACACTGTGGCCCCAGAGCTGAGTTACTGCTTTCAGTGTGCAAACATGCTTTGACTTCAGAGCCTGGTCTTTTGGGCTGTCTTCTGTCACAGGGGGTGTGTGTATCTTTTCTTAGTAAAAAAATAAAATAATAATTAGAGTATAATTTACATACAGTTGAGTACATGGATATTAAGTGTACAGATTCATGTATTTTTACCTACATAGGCATCTTCGTAATCATCACCAAGATAACATTTTCAATGTCCCAAATGGCTCTTTTGTGTTACCTCCCAGCCAGAAATGCCGGTCCTTGAGATAACCACTATTCTGACCTCTATCACCATAGATTTTTGCCTGGGAACATGTTTCTTTTTCTCCACCATACAGCCAGGTCCATGCAGTAGGGTGGCAACAGGGAGGGGTCTGTATGTGCCAAGTACTATACTAGACACATTCCTAGACTTAAATAAATTCTCTCATAAAACCACAGACCTAGGTTTATGTAACTTGTCTAAACTCAATTCAATCTCACTGACTCCAGAGTCATGTTTTTTCTGTTGCACCGTGCTCCATCTCTTCAACTGACATTTGCCATCATAATTATCACTAATGAAAAGTCATCTTAGACTCTCCAGTAGTTTACATAGTCAAAGAGCAGCATTTAACACCCAATCATCATTTCTAAATGGATTTAAATGGCCAAAAGCTTTTTGCTTAACTCTCTTGGGAAGTAGAGGGACTTGTACTGATTTGGAAACAAAGGTTAATGGAAGTTTCTTCATTTAAGGAGTGCCTTGTTTGTGCCAGATCATGTGCTGGCAAGCAGAGTTATAGAGAGAAATGAAGTCTCAATCCCAGCCTTCAGATCTGATGGGGGAGATAAATAATAGTGTGATGAGCACTATGAGACAGAGGGATGCTGGAGGAGCATAGAGGAAACAAGGGACAATGTTAGGGAAATGTTCCTGCTAGAAGGGCTGAAGTCTGAGTGGAGTATTAGAGCTAATAGGAGTTGTACAGGCAAAGAAGGGGGAAAGTGAGAGTTGTTCTAAGCTGGAGAGAGAGTGTAGAGTGTGTGCGAAGAATGGATGTCTGGAGAGCATGGCACATTTAGGAAATTGCAGGTAACTGCCTGGTGTGTAGTAGGGAGGCAGGTGCTGTGGAGTAGAGAGAGATTAGCTGGGGGTAGTAGGCAGAGGTGAGACCATCATGCCCATGTTAAGGAGCTGGATTTCACACTGAAGGTAATGATTCTTTCGCAATTTAGGAAGATGACTTCAGACGTTTGGGGAATGGATCAGAAGGGTCATGATTGACTAGGAGTACAAAATGGCTAGGGCCTAGTGGAAGGCCATAATGGTGGGTATGAAGAAGAAACAAAATTTGAAAAATATTCAGGAGGTAGAATGAACAGGACTTTGTGGATGTTGATATGCAATTGAGAGGTTGACTTTTCCTATGACTTTACGTGTAAATAGGATATTATAGTGTAAAATGGGAGAGTGGGGTTTTGTGTAAGGACTGGATTTTTGTTAGTTGTAACAAATGAAATTTTTTTCCTTCATTAGTGGAAGGATAGTGTTTGCTTTAGAACAACCCCATTACTTATTTTGGTGTGCATAGGAGTTTGTAGATGAAAGCCTAGAGTTGTGTAACTTTTTTTTATTTTAAGCAGGCAGCTAAATTAATCTTTTGGTTTGTTTTAATCTTCCTTTGTTTATTGTGGTACAAGTTAAATCTCAAAATGGGTGTTTCCACGGAGAAGACCTGTGAACCCTTGACTCGAATGGGAACTAGTAACATGGAAAGGGAAAAAGGTAGACCTTCTTACTCCTCTCAGGATTTTTGAAGTACACAGAAAGCCAAATCAGCACTTTTGTGAAAATGCGTATAGCTTGGGTACTAAGGGTTTTATAAAGTTTAAAACTAAGCCTATCCGTGCTTTGGCCTGTGCTCTGCTGAAATAAGTTCCTTCTGTGTGTACAGGATAACAGTAGAAGGGGACGGGAGGATCCTTAAGCCATTAGGGCTTTTATCTAGATGTCCAGGGCATCCCCCTCATGCTTAGAATCCTGGTCCTTGGCTATGAGAAGGTCTCCTCATGAAGCTCAAGGATTGTGTGCATAGGACTGAAAATTTCTAGAAAAGACAAAACAAGCTCCCTGGGCTTTTTGATTGGTAATGTCTGGTGTCCTAACTCTGAATGGTCATTAAGAAATCCAAACCACACCTTTATGCTGAGAGGAAGCTTTTCTCTCCAGTCAGCCAAGGTTCAGTTCTCTGCCTATGCTAAGTCCGGATTTCCTGTTACTATAAATTCTTGACAGTTTAGAATGAAGGATGGTGGTAAGTGGGGTGAAGAATCCTTATTCACATGAATAAAAGAGCAATGGCAGTGTAGCTACGAAGTCATATATAATAAAATTGCAAGATACATTTTTTGTTCCTGGAATCTCTGTATAGTGCTCTGAGCCACCACGAGTCCCTGCTATTCCGGTTTTCAGGTTGTGCCCAGGGACTGTTAATGCTTTTGCAATAGCACAAATTCTTGTTCACTCAAAGATGTTCATTTCAGCTTTAAGTGGTAAGTAAAGAAGCATGCTACGTGAGCAACCATTTATGAAAGTCAAGCATGTGTGACCTCAGTTCAGTGTCGTGATGAAATCAAACACTTGTAGTCTGACACTGTTAATGATATGCATGATCATCATTTTGCTGTGTGGTAATTAGGTAAGCAGTTCACATAAGTGACTACAATTAGTATTAATATATACATGGCCAGGCCAGCCTGTGGCTCACTTGGGAGAGTGCGGTGCTGATAACACCAAGGCCATGGGTTCGGATCCCATATAGGGGTGGCCGGTTCGCTCACTGGCTGAGCATGATGCTGACAACGCCAAGTGTTAAGGAGGAAAACACACACACACACACACACACACACACACGGGGAACTCAAATTTTCACAGTTTCTTGTTTATTCATTTGTTGATTCTCCAGCATCTCTAATTAGCATCACTGTCAGCGTTTCTCATTGATACCTCTGTAACTGATCTTCATCACTTGCATGCTCTGGTTTCCCTATGTTAAAGTACCAGGTCTAGGTTCTCTTTCCTTGCAGCCCCTGAGAGGGGGTGTGTGTCCACAGCCCCATTCCCTCTCACTACCCAACGTCAATCTCAGAGATGCTCCTGTGGCTTCTCCCTGACCCCAGGTGTTCTGGGAGTTTGGGGTCTCCAGAGAGTAGGAGCTCCAGACCCTGAGAACAAGTGGCCTGCCCAGGTGTGGGATAGCACACTATTGGGGTAAGAGAGAGGCCCCTTCACCTCTGAGAAGGAGTTGGCAGCACATTTTATTAAAGAGTATAAACTGAAAAAACTGAAAATTTCTCACCTAACAGAGAGTAAGGATTTAATGGACATTTATTTATTTTTTTATTCTACAACAGAGTTGATTTTTGTTAGAAAAAGGGGTGCACTAGCAGGAATATTTTTATATCTTGGTTATAAGGATTTAATGGACATTTATTTATTTTTTTATTCTACCACAGAGTTGATTTTTGTTAGAAAAAGGGGTGCACTAGCAGGAATATTTTTATATCTTGGTTAGAGGATCACTGAAAACAAAATGATACATTTAGGGTTATTGAGAAACAAAATTGATTTTGAGTGGCATTTTTGACCTGCCGTTGTGTATCTGTGTGGCATGCCGTGAAGGGTGGTTCAGTGTTTGGTGGTTAGATGCAGAACCTTTTATTATGGTCCTGCTGGCTGTGTGTGTATTGCCTATTTTTATTTTAGTTAACCTGACCCACCATTTGGTTCCTTAAGGTTTGGTTTCCTTTCCTGTACTTCACAAAAGCTTTCAGCTTCTGCAGGGGGAACTTTATGCTTTCTTCAAATGTTTACTGAATTTCTGCTCTGTGTTAGGCCCTGTGCTAGGAGAAAGGTATAGAAAGATGATCAGATATCTTGACTATATATTACCTTTCACATTTATCTCTTTAATCTCATTTAGCCTCACCACCCCTGTAAAATGGAGAGAGGCTGTTGATGTGCCCACAATACAAATAAGTACTCAGAGAGATGAATGGACTTGTTTAAGGTTACACATCACAATAGGGATGGAGCTGAAGCCTCAGTTTTTTGACCCCTGACTATTCACTAGTTAGGAAAGTCTAACTGAAATAGCTTTTGAATCTGAAACTAATCAATTAGGAAGGATGGCATCTACCCAAAGAAATTTGTACAGACACTTAAAAAATTTATAGGAATGATTCTTAGACTGGGCTACTTTATGAAAAATTGGTGATTAAAAACATCAGAATTTAAACAGTTTTTTTTTTTTTTGGCAGCTGGCCAATACTAAACTATTAATTAAGGACTCAGTTTGCCCAACCAAAATATTCATCACTTAGTAAATCACCATAATGAGCCTTCAATGATTTAATCATCACCATTTGATTATTTATACAGTTTTTTACGAACAGTAAGTGTATTTTTATTTTTATATTATTTTTTTATTGACTCAGCTTCCTTATTAAAATTTGATGACTCAGCTTTCTTATTATTATAATTTGATGACTCAGCCTCTTCAATGTATTTTTAATTGGTTTGGGAGGTAGTAAGATTTTTCTGAGAGTGAGAAGGAGACAGTTTTAAAAATTATGTTAACCAATATTGAGTTGGCTAAGGCAATGCATCAGCCCATTTTCTTGTACACCTAGAAATCCTCCAGGGCCCAGTAACAATTTAGGTTTGTTCTGTGAAAAAGGCTTTCTGTGTTACTGACTTGAGTTTCTGAGGAACTTTAGAAGAAAACTTCCCCGGGAGTGGAGTGAGAAGAGCATTAGCACTGTACCATAGATGCTTCAAACAGTATTTATCGGACCTAGACGAGTCCAAAGGCTGTGAGTCTGGGAGTGGGGTCAGTTGTAGAGCTGTTTTTCCTGGTGGTCTTACGGAAGGCTTCTGGGAGCAGCAGTGAGAGGGCAGAGCTGACCTGGAATGGTTAGAGAATGTGGGCTGTGAGGCTTTGCTGAACTGAGGGATTCTGTATGACCTTGCACAAACTGTTTAATGTACCTGATTTTTTTCAGCTATAAAATAGGGTTATGTTTTATTCTAAAATGAAATCTTGGGGTATCACACATGTGCAAGATCCATCCGTTTGTAGTGGAAGTATTAGCTAGCTCTTCACATTTCTGGGATCGCTTGAAGTCTGTCTCCCTCATGAGAAAATAAAATCCATCAGGGCTAGGGCCATGTCCGTCTGTTTTGCTTACAGTATATCCCTGCACCCATGACAGTGCCTTGAGCTTAATAGGTATTCAGATCCTTAGTGAGTGAAGAAGTCCCAATAATTAGTATTGCAGCTAGCAGGAAAAAATGTAGGCACGCTACCTAAAAGCAGCGGTCTGTATTTGTTAACATCTTGGAGCTTCAGCCCTATGCAGTCTTTTTTCATTAATGAGGTGCAGTTTGGGTTTTTATACTCTCAAGATTTCTAGAGGGTTTTCTCCTTCTACTTCTGCTTGATTGATGAAAATGTAATAATGAAGTGTGGGAAAAAAGGCTCACTGTATTTTTACTTGAGGTGGGACAGCAGGTTCTTAAAGCCCTGATCTCTGAGCCACTCTGTTTTGTTTGGGGTCCACTCCTAGTTTAAGGCAGAGCTGGTTCTCTCTGTTCCCATCTTCTCCGAGAAAGCATTTGGTTCCAGATGGGAACTGTTTTCCTTGTAGCCAGTTAAAAGTCTCAGAAGTATTTGGGAGTAAAGAGGCATCTTACTTTTTAACACACTGAGGAAAATTGGGACATGGAGATTTGTGAAAGAATGAGACCAAAGTCTCAATCACAGCAACCTTTTCAACAAATATTGCTGAAGTGGAATTAAAATGTTGATTAATATGAAAATGAAATTACTTTGGATTGAGACTGCTGCTTCCTCTATGTTCTCAATAGAGCCTGCTATAGAAGAAAAGTTAGACAAAATGCTCTCTATAAAGCATCTATTTTAAGAAGAATGATTCAGAGAGGAACCTAGGTCTGAGAAATTTTCATTAACAAATGAAAACTGAATTGCCAGGTTTGCCAGATGTCTCATTTTAAACAAAAGTTCCCTCATTTGGTCTCTTATAAAAGTCTTCCTTTTGCCTCTGAAATATGCTCTGCCCCCATGTAACTTTAAAAAGTTTCAGGATGTTCAGGGGTCACATCTGTGTAGGGTGTAAAATTCTGTGTAGTTCAGATGGGAATTGTATGTGTAAAAATAAAGGCAAAAATACCACATTATTTGGACTACAGAGTTTTGGGAAATTTCCTTATTTAGTATACTCCACCTTGGTCTTTCATTTAACATTTATTGAGCACCTGCTGTGAACAAACATTGCTCCTTGTTCTTTAAGGCAGCAGCAACTTCTCTGCTGCCTGTAATGTGGTTGTCCCTCATTAATGATCTGTCCTATAGCCATCCTACCTCACATGGTGTAACAGGGTAGAATGGCTAATATTTAAGGGATGGGGGAGCCTCTCCCTTTTACAGTTAATGACACAGGTCTTTCTATTGGGCATCTCTCTTTTCGGGGCAAGGTAAAATACCCTACCTATTCCTTTATTTGTTCCACCACTAACTCTCT